>NC_142673.1:14281112-14573612 GCF_964200805.1 Pocillopora damicornis | reverse complement strand
TATAGATATATCAATCAGAAGAATAAAAATAGTGAATAATAAAGTTAACCTTATAGCAGCTTAGTAAACTGACGCTTAAATTTCTTGGAACATTTTAGAGACATAAGATTGCTGCTTAGTGAATTCCACAGCTTTGCTCCTCTACAAGCAAAAGACCTCTGACCAGTTTGAAAGGTGGCAAAGAGGTGTATCCAGGGTACTGGCTGATCAAGTTTGCCTGTCGTGAACACAGAATGTAGCCCAAACTTATTTGCAAGGTAATCTGAGGCAAGATTATGAATGCATTTGAAAATAATAGTTGCATCGTTCAATTAAAGTCTATCTTTATAGAGTGCCAATTAAATGATCTTAGTCCTTCAGAAATATGATAATAATAGATACACTAAGAATCCCCTGGTTGATATATGTCTTAATTCTCATCACTTGTCTACTTGATGCCGTATTGATATTGAGAGGAGAATTCTGTCTTGGTCACTCATAGGAGTTAAAAGAACAAGTTTATCTGCTCTTATAACCCCCGGATACTGTCAAGAGAAGTTACATATAAATAACTTCTAGTAGTTGAAGTCTTTCACATACAGTGCATTGCAACCTCTCCTAATGAGGTCAGCAGACAATTTACGGTTGACAACTACACAAATCAGGATTCTTTTACCTGGATTTCACACAAGTAAACTGGTTCCAATAAATTTGGCTGCCCAGTCAACATGCATGCTAGGAAACAGCGACGAGCTGTAGGAATAATTTGCCTTCCACCACGGTGAATTGCATCTGGGTGAAGAGTGACGTCCTTGATATTAAACCTCACACCGCGGACGTTCTCCTCACAGAGGGGACCTTCCCTGGTAGCCCACTGGAATCCAGCTACCACACTATCCTTGATTTCATTCAGATATTGCACTCCCTTGGTTGTGTCAATCACCATGTTTGGACCAGTTCCCTCGGGTCCAAAGCACCAAATTTTACGTGCCTCTGTGACATCCCAATCAAAGGTATCACTCAAGTAGCGGGCACGGGCTTTTATCTCTTGTTTGGAATGCACATCTCCTTTGTCTATAGCTTCAGCAAGTCCATCAGGGAAAGGTTCAGCTGTCATGAATAAACGATTGAGCTTGTCTGGCGACTTTGAAAGGCACGTTTGACTTGACTCCGCTGTAACTGTTTCACGGTACGATACCACTGGCTCTGATTTCTAAAAATGCAAACACATAAAAATTTGAAACATAAATAACGATAAAAAAGGTTATCTGCAAAGCACCGTTCACTTTAATACACCGTATCACATCTTAAAAAAGCACAAAAATGATTGAAAAGCTCACCAAAAGGTAGAAAGAGCACAGCTAGGAACAACAGTGGCGTGTACTTCCTTTACATGGAATTGTAAAAACGTAAACCCAATTTCCCTAACCTTTTTTCCCTCCTTGTTTCTTACAGATTTTGGATAGGCTGAAAGAACCCCTTTCAATTTTTTTTTTTAAACTCAAGCAGGTAGTACCTTCAAGGGAATACAAGCATGGTCCTCCTCCAAATCCTTCAAACAGATTTCCAAATGTAATTCTCCAGCTCCTGCCACAATGTGTTCACCACTTTCCTCGATTGTACACTGCACCATAGGATCAGACTTAGCCAGTCGTTTGAGACCTTCCACCAACTTCGGCAAATCAGATGGGTTCTTAGCCTCGACAGCAACACGAACCACTGGCGACACTGAGAATTTCATTTGCTGAAAAACAAGAAATTCAATGGCAATTCCGAGGAGATACTTATTTTGGGGGTAGTTGAGTGTGGAACTTTATAGCTACCATGGACTGAGGTTCATTTGGCACTGGAGATCAAAGAATTGACTGCCTAAATCTCCATGGCCTGAGTGGCCTTTGATTCACTTGTGAATACTTTTCTCCTGTGACTGTACAGTATTCTAGAACTGCTACATTTCTTAGCCCAGTCACTCCTACAACCTCATTAGTAATTCTCCTTACTGTCTATCCCTAACTAATATTTTTCGTCATTCTTACCACTTGTCTGCTTGATAATATAAGGGAAAATCCTATCTTGACCACTCATGGGAGTTAAAGGGTTAATGTAAACCCTAATGAAACTAGAAAATCCACTGTCTAGAACTTAAGGTTAGTCTAAAGCCACCTCTATTGGAGAATTGGAAGGCAATTTTGAATACTTTTTGTCGTTTACAATACTAACCTTCAAATTGTGGGCATGTTCATAGGTCGTAATAGTGCCAGTTTTGACCAAGAACTGATCGACACCAACCAAACTAACAATGTTGCCACAGGGAACATTTTCAATGGCTTCAATATAGCGCCCCATCATCAAAATTGTCCTAACAAGAACAACATTAAAAAGGAAATGAACATAAAAGAACATAAAAGCTCAAGAAGTTTAGAGCTCAAAGGAATAATTAACTGTGACCTACTGAGGAGTTATTGAATAAAGCACTAGCAATAGTAACTATCTTCCCCATTAAACATGTGTTCTGGTTAACTTTTTACAATTTTCATGTACACTGTAAGTGCTACCATAACTTCCTGTCAAAGAGTTGCAAAATAACCATAGCAGAGTTGTGTTAATAAACTCCTTTCTAAAGTTGAGTGACTGTAAACTACAGTGTATAAGTGACATCCCGAGTTTTGGAACTTACACTTTGGAAAAAAAGTTTTTGCGAAGAAACCACAAGTGAAGTCTCAGAGAGTTCCTTTACTTTGGCTGCTTCATTGCATGTACATGTAGGTTGAGTCACTAAGATTGAAAACCAAGAATACTTTCTGTTTGCAAACCATACTAACCTATGCAGCTTGTACACCATTTTTTGTGGTATGCATCTATGTAGTTGTGTGGTCTCACACAAATTTATAAATTGGTGATTAAAATGGTCACAGCTTTAAATGCTGAATGGTTTTGCTGAGTAAAAATTTGTAAAAAAAAAAAAAAAAAGAAAAAAAAGAAAAAAAAGAAAAATAAAAGACCAAAAGCAAACTAACAATGACAATCTGATTCTTCCAACACCACCACCAACCTCTGAATGCTTTTGTTGTACAAATCTTCCTTCTTTCCAGGTACATAATTTGGACCCATGATGCGCACTTTCTGTCCTGTTTCAACAATTCCTGAAAACACACGTCCAAAAGCATAGAAGCGACCTTTGTCTACAGTTGGGACCATCTTGGAGACATACAGACACAGGGGGGCCTGCAAAAATCACACAACCCAGCTTAAGTGAGATAAGAATTTCAATGTGGAGCTTATCAATAGACGTTTTACTAGTTCTGTTTCCTAGAGCTGGTTACATATCTTTCCCTGAACTGTTCAGGTAAATATGCAAAAATAAAGGCATTACAGTTGGTGTGATACCTAAGCATGCCACAAGAAGTTTCATTAGACTTTAAATCACCATCTGTTTCTAAAAAATGTCTGTGTTCAAGTTCCATAGTAATTATTAGCTCTTGCTGAACATGTAGGATTTGCTTTGGTTTCAGGGTGTTTACTTCCTCAAATAAAAAGAGAGATAATTTGTCCACTTTAAAAGTATTGCTTAAATAGATTTCCAACCTCAAAAACAAATCTTTTTTATCCCTAGCTGACAAAATTGAAGAGTTTTTTGGTGTATGAGCCATCTTATATCCAAAATGCATTTTTAGGAATAACTGTGAATTGGGCTTTGCTGACTGACTGACTGAATTTGGTGAAATCAAAGTTGATTCACTGCCCCATCAGATCTTCCTTTCTTTTTAAATTTCCTTGATGACAACCAGTATAGTAATGACTTTCAGAAACCCTGATTTAGATTGAGGTTTTGAACACAAAATTTACGCCAAATCTGAGTTGAGATTAAGGCCTTTCATTAGGTACACCTTTTGCTGTTCAGTATGAGAAAATATGCATTCATTTGCTTGGAGGGGAGAATTTGTGTCATTAGAGATCATACACAAGTTCTATAAGCAAAATAAAATAGAAAAATGAAACTTAATTCCTTAATCACCATTTCCCTAGCATTATCACCACAACAACTTAAATTCCCTTATATGTGGGAGAAGAGGGAGGTTTACAAGCAGACTATTCATAGCAATTAAATGTATTTTCAGTATCTGCATACTTGTGGGTCACAGTTCTTAATTCCCAAGGCAACTGGATCATCCTGAGGTCCTTCATAGAGCAACTCCACACGGTACTTCTGAGCTGTGACTGGGGATGGCAGGTGGATGGTGATCATCTGTAGCAAGGCATCACCAGCTGGCAGCCATTTCTGCATGACCTTCTTTAACAATGGTTTACCTTCCAGATCTTTATCATCACCTGTTAGCTTGACATTCAACTTCTCCAACAGTTTTGCAGTTTCCTCTTTCTTGAAATTCATGATGGCATCAAATACCTTAAAACAAAAACATAAATAGAAAATTAAAAAAGAAAAGAAAAAAATTATCAAAATTAATTATCAAAAGTTCTAACTCACTAAATTGTGTTTCCTACAGGATTGTTATTCATCTTTGATATACAAGACAATCATTATTATAATGTTGAAAACCTATGTTTGAGTACCACTACTTATGCAATTGCAAGTGAATCACAAAAATTGTTCCCTAACTTATTCACTCCAATGAGTGACCAAATTAGAATTCTCCCTACAGTTCTGATACAGTTTAGGCAGAAGGGTGTTACAAAGAATAAAACATATCAATTAGTGGATATTGTTTGATTTAACACCAAATTCTCAGAGCTCAAATTATATGAATGCATACCAGACAGAAAAGAGAATTGAATTTTTGATCTTGGGAGTAAAAGGGTTAAAAGACCAAAAACTAATGATCTGCACAATTTAAATGCCCCAAAAATGTTTATGCTTGCTATATGTACACAAAATCTGGAATGTAACTCATTGGTTTCATTTCCAGGTTAGCATCAGACATATTGGTTGGTTGTCAATGCTCTTATGATCTATCTTTTGATTTATTCATCACACCATGATTCAATTACTTAGGGAAATGACAACCTTTTTGGCAATTTTCTAGGGAATGACCTTCTAGACCATCTAGTGGGGGAGAAGCAGAGGCTCCCACAAGATTATCATTCTGTTGAAGAAATTATGCCATGTTTCTCAAGGAATCGAAGTGTTCTAAGGGCTACTAGTTAAATTGTGCAAGAGTAAAAAAAGTTCACTGCTGGCTGGCTGTCTTTCCCCAAAGACAAACATTAATAGCCTACGAAACTTAGGTCTCTATCAAAGCACTGAAAGTCATTTCACCTTGTAAATTGGGTCAAGTACAAACTGATTGAACCCACGCACGTAACCATCGCCACCAGTCTTGTTCCACTTTTTATCTTTTGCACTGAAAAACTGGTCACCCCAAAGACGTTTCATAAACTTTGAGGGTGGTTGCTTGAACTTAGCTGCATATATCTCGGAAAACTGTTTAAGGGTGAAGGCCCAGCCATGGAGTCCTGAACCAAAACCAACAGTACCTTTCTCTGGAGAAACCTTCAAGAAAATCAGAAATAAATTAAGTTCAAACAGTTACTTCAATGCAGCTATGAAAAGGATGAATTTACCTTTCCTTTTACATATCTCAGGTAATAAAAATACAATTAGTATTTTGTAAAACAACTTAGAAATTCTCTATTAGTATAATCATCCTTGATTCTTTATTACCTAGTTTTATGACTCTTCATTTATAGAGTTTTACTCATGTTTCTACAGAAAATTGAACAAAAGGATTATCCTTATCAGTAGAACATCACTTCAAACGAGATCGAATGTTTGTTGCAGAATTATCATGGCGAGATATTTTAAAAACCCAAAATACTTAAGGCGCCCTCATTGGTAGTTACATGTACTAGTGCCTTGGCTGTTGTCTTTTCCCATAATGCAAGATCAAAGCAGGTAATCCATAACAAACCTTCTTCCCCATGTTAGTCTTACCTGTATATTCCCCATAGGACCACTTTCCTCAGGACAATAAGTTGCCACGATGACATTGGTACTCTCCACAATACGTTGGAGAGTTTGGTAAAGATCTTCCATTTCTAGCTGCAGTTCTAGAAGTGCACGGTCCATTTTGTTCATAAAAAGCACAGGCTTGATGCGCTCACCTATGGCCTGCCGCAACACTGTCTCAGTCTGGACACAAACACCTAAGCAGGGACAAGAGAAACTCCTCATAGTTTAAAAATTGAAATGCTACTTATCATTCCTGGTTAAGTGTTATGCTTTTGTTTTCAGCAAAAAGCATTTAACATTTGCCTTGTGTTTGCCTCAACCTAGAAAAACATTTCCAAACATGCTAACAATGAGGATCTGTTTTATCAATCAAGAGCTTTTTGTTTGGTGATCATTTCCTTCACTCTTGAAAGGTTACTGTAAGATTCAGGGGAGATGTTATGAGGAGAAATTGGATGTAAGTCACTCTGAAGGTCAAAGCATTAACTCAGTTAACTTCAGTATATGAAGAGTCCAAGTTCAATAATGCAAGCTAGGATTAAGAGAGAGTTGAAGCAAAAAGAACATCCCAAAAGCTAAGACCTAAGACCTAAAAACTAAGACTTGAAAACTAAAATCCCTTATTTTCTTTATTGATAGTGATAAAGGATGTGATCAAACTCATCTGTCATTGAAATCTTCACAAGATCATAATAAATATAGAAAATAGAGGGGTCTTTGTTTTCTGGTTCCAGGTCCTTGGTTTTAGTTCCCAGGGGTCTTCGTTTTGGCTACAACCATTAAGAGACTTAACTAACCCGTTGACCCCTAAGATTGACTGCCATCTACTTTCTCTTTATGGTATCACCTCTGAATCAAACATCAAGGTCATAACAAGAAAGGAATGATAGCTAACCAAAGCTCTTCACTGTTTGCAAATTCTCCTTATTAACACCAGAGGAAATGTGTAGGAAAAAGTGTGGAGAATATGCATACTAATGTTGGGGTGTTAGGGCTAAGATAATGATGTTGGTTGGGTTTTGATTTCCTTCCACAAGGATTCTGAAGTGAAGAGAACTTAAAATTTCATCTTTAATACCTACCACTGACACAGTCCACTACAACAAGAGCACCATCAGTCACACGCAAAGCAGCTGTAACTTCTGATGAAAAATCCACATGTCCTGGTGAGTCAATGAGATTGATCAAGAATCCCTTTCCGTCACTTTCACCTTGGATGAATTCCATATCTGCGTCTGACAGTTCATAGTACATAGAAATGGCCCTAAGTTGGAATAGACATTTGGATCACAAAATTATCACCTATCACAAAGGCATCACTTTTGTCTTGAGGTATCGCTGGAGGTAGATTGACAGATACCTTTAAGGTATCAGAGATTGAAAAAGGAGCAGAGATAGAGGCTAAATCTCGAGAGAGAAGGAAAAAATAAAAAATCTGAGACACTCTTTTGGGTTCAGTATATTTCCAACAATCTCCAAATTTCGCCAAAATTAAGCGAATACTAGCTGAGAATAAAGGTAACCAGTCAACTCGCCGACAGACCAACTCGCCAACGTATAAAATCGAGTAGAGACGTTGGCGAGTTGGTCGTCAATCCAACACAACTTATTAGAAGTTAAACATACAGAAAAGTAAAGGATATTTAGTAAAAAACACTGGTGAACACTGGTGAACATCAAACAGAAGCTTAAACATCGGTGAACATGTTTTCTTAAAAAATCTGAGTGATTGTCAAGATGAGTCTTTACAGTGTTGTTGTCACACAATAACTTGTTCGCGTCTGAAGCTGTTAGAGTCATTGGTGAGGTTTACTTCGCTTTATTTGCCTTAAGATCCTGATAAACTTTGTTGCAAATAAAAATAAATGCCTTTTACTAAAGATCTTGTCTAGAAAGCCAATTTTTTGTTAAAAAATCTGAGCGATTGACATGATGAGTCTTTACGGTGTTGTTGTCACACAATAACTTGTTCGCACCTGAAGCTGTTGGAGTCATTGGCGATGTTTACTTTACTTTGTTCGCCTTGAGATCCTTATAAACTTCCTTGCAAATAAAAATAATTACTTTTTACTAAAGATCTTGTCTAGAAAGCCAAGTTTTCTTAAAAAATCTGACCGATTGTCATGATGAGTCTTTACAGTGCTGTTGTCACACAATAACTCGTTCGCGTTTGAAGCTGTTAGAGTCATTGGCGATGTTTACTTCGCTTTATTTGCCTTGAGATCCTTATAAACTTTGTTGCAAATAGAAAGAAATGCTTTTTACTAAAGATCTTGTCTAGAAAGCCAAGTTTTCGTTAAAAAATCTGAGCGATTGACATGATGAGTCTTTATGGTGTTGTTGTCGCACAACAACTCGTTCGCATCTTAAGCTGTTCTAGTCATTGGTGATGTTCACCAATGTTTAAGCTTCTGCTTGATGTTCACCAATGTTCACCAGTGTTTTTTTACTAAATATCGTTTACTTTTCTGTATGTTTAACTTCTAATAAGTTGTATTGGATTGACGACCAACTCGCCAACGTCTCTACTCGATTTTATACGTCAGCGAGTTGGTGTTGGTGAGTTGGTCCGTCGGCGAGTTGACCATAATTCAAGAATAAAGTCTTCAAGGATCAAAACACTTTACCAGAAAAAGGAACTTTAAAATTTTAAGGAGCATTGATGTTTGTTTACATAAATGTGTTCTACTTCACACCTGTGAAGGCTGTTACCCAATCACATTGTAATAAGTCATTTGTTTTGCCTGTCAATGCTGATGCATGGTAGAAGGCAAAGAGCCCATACAATTTGTAAGGAGTTATTAGGTTGAGAAGGTTACATGTGACATATATGAATATGTAGCCATTTGTGCTGATATGGAAGGTGCTTCAACCAGCAAAGAGAGGAAGAAAGAGGTCAGGCAGATGGAGGAGAGCTACACTCAAAATGTAACAGTGAAAACTTTGCTCAAAAGCGCTACTTTTAAGTTAAAAAATGATAAAATAATAACCAGGCTTTAAATTACAAATCCCAGTCAAACTTTTTTAGTTCAATATGTGCAGATCACAGTCCAACAAAAAAGTGTTGATTAAAATGCATTGACAAATAAACTTATCTAGAAAAATTTCTCAGCATGAATGACTAAGCTCTCATTCTGTTCTGTAGCACAAATTATGAAAATAAATTGTATATCCAAAATCAGTGTTTATTAAGCTTTAAGAAAATGTATACTTTTACAGGATTAGAGTGCATAATTTTCATGTCATACTCTTAAATGCTTCTTCTTCAGCTATCTGAGTGGTGCAAGTGACATTGGAAATGTTATCTTGTGCTCGGTAACCAGTCAACTCGCCGATGGACCAACTCGCCGACGTATAAAATCGAGTAGAGACGTCGGCGAGTTGGTCGTCAATCCAATACAACTTATTAGAAGTTAAACATACAGAGAAGTAAACGATATTTAGTAAAAAAACACTGGCGAACATTGGTGAACATCTAACAGAAACTTAAACATCGGTGAACATTGGTGAACATCACCAATGACTATAACAGCTTAAGACGCGAACGAGTTATTGTGTGACAACAACACCGTAAAGACTCATCATGTCAATCACTCAGATTTTTAAACGAAGACTTGGCTTTCTAGACGAGATCTTTAGCAAAATGCAATTATTTTTATTTGCAACAAAGTTTATAAGGATCTTAAGGCGAATAAAGCGAAGTAAACCTCACCAACGACTCTAACAGCTTCAGACACGAACGAGTTATTGTGTGACAACAACACTGTAAAGACTTATCATGTCAATCGCTCAGATTTTTTTAAGAAAACTTGGCTTTCTAGACAAGATCTTTAGTAAAAAGCAATTCTTTTTATTTGCAACAAAGTTTATAAGGATCTTAAGGCGAATAAAGCGAAGTAAACATCACCAACGACTCTAACAGCTTCAGACACGAACGAGTTATTGTGTGACAACGGTTTAAACAACACTGTAAAGACTTATCATGTCAATCGGTCTTATTTATTTAAGTCAAGACGCTTGGTAAAAAGTCAATGCACAAATATATTTTTTGGTCTTACTACTGGTGTTAAATGCAATCGAAAGTGATGGTTTTCTGTGGAGAGCCTCGAGGTGATTAAAGACCTTGTTTTCTGGCGCACAGTTGTTTTCAAACGAGGCCAGAAAGCCAAGACCGATTGTCATGATGAGTCTTTACAGTGTTGTTGTCATACAATAACTCGTTCGTGTTTGAAGCTGTTAGAGTCATTGGTGATGTTTACTTTACTTTATTCGCCTTGAGACCCTTATAAACTTCGTTGCAAATAAAAAGAATTGCTTTTTACTAAAGATCTTGTCTAGAAAGCCAAATTTCCTTTAAAAATCTGACCGATTGACATGATGAGTCTTTACGGTGTTGTTGTCACACAATAACTCGTTCGCGTCTTAAACTGTTAGAGTCGTTGGTGAGGTTTACTTCGCTTTATTCGCCTTAAGATCCTTATAAACTTTGTTGCAAATAAAAAGTAATGCTTTTTACTAAAGATCTCGTCTAGAAAGCTACGTTTTCATTAAAAATCTGAGCGATTGACATGATGAGTCTTTACGGTGTTGTTGTCGCACAATAACTCGTTCGCGTCTTAAGCTGTTATAGTCATTGGTGATGTTCACCAATGTTCACCGATGTTTAAGCTTCTGTTTGATGTTCACCAATGTCCAATGTTTTTTTACTAAATATCGTTTAATTTTCTGTATGTTTAGCTTCTAATAAGTTGTATTGGATTGACGACCAACTCGCCGACGTCTCTACTCGATTTTATACGTCGGCGAGTTGGTGTCGGCGAGTTGGTCCGTCGGCGAGTTGACCATAAACCCTTGTGCTCAACCCTCAAACAGTTTCCACAATTTTCCAGATGTGGCTTGCTTTTTATCCTAACCCCTCTTTAAGTTTGATGTTTCAACATGGACAATTTCCTTTTACAGAAGAGGCCATAACTTTGAAAAAAGACTCAAGTTCTAAGACTTACGTTGACTTGATAGTAATGCAACGCTCTTGTTCATCTTTCCTGGTGTCTGTAAACCTTTCTTAACCAGCTTTTGCGGATGCAATAATTCCAGCTTTGCTGATCAAAGAATCTGTCAAGGTGGACTTTCCATGGTCAACATGAGCAATAACAGACATGTTACGAATGTTGTTCTTTTTATCCATGATCCCACGGATCTAAAAAGAACAGGTGATATTATTAAAAGGCTACATATTCAGGTCACCAATCAATATCGTCCTTTAAAATGGATCAAACTTTATTGTCCCTGGTGGTCCCTTATTTTATCCTTATGGTTGATATTAATTGGAAATATAAAAATTATTGCTTATTCTTCTGTCCAGTTGGCAACAACTGAAATATGAAACTATGCAATGGGACAGACCATCTGATAAAAAATGCTCATTCACCTCCAAAGTAAGGGGATTTTGACTAAATTTTATATCCAGGAGCCAACATTTACACTAATACAGAATTGACTTTTAACCCCCAAGAGTGGTAAGCATCTTATCTCTCCCCTCAGTATCAGCCCCAAAACCAATGTTAAGGTCACTAGAATAAAGGAAATGATAGCAAACTCCATAAGCTCTTGATTGTTGGACACTTCTTTCCCTTGTGCGTACCATGGGAAATGTATAATGAACAGTGAGGAGAAATTACTGTTCTTTAAGGAGAATTTGTAGTTAAAGTGTAAACAGTTAAAATCATATGTTCTTCACAATCTTTCCATCGAGGCAAAATTATTAGAGCTGAGCAAAGAAAAAATCTGTCATATTTGAAGTTGTCTTCTCTTTCAAAAAAAAAATCTTAACCCAAAGATTTCTTTGCACTACACTTATCAGTATTTTGCAACCAAAGCAAAACCAAATAAAATTAGAGCCCATCTAGCACAGTGAAATGTCATTTGAGATGCTGTCTGACATAAATGGTAGGATATCCTAGCTTATTAGAGAGAAAGAAGACTACTATGGAGAGAGGATATTTTAATGGCTACTTGATCTATTGTTAATCCTTTAACTCCTAATTCTGATTGTTAATTCTCCCCTCTAGATATTACACATTTCCTTGTAAATTGGTTGTGAGGATTTGGTGTTTGACCTGCATTTTTGTGGTGTGCAAAACTATATCAAGCTTGGATTCCATAATAAAAGAGCCCTTGGAACAGTTTAAGTTAATGGAAGAAGCATTAAAAAGGCCAGCTCTGAGCAAAAATCGCCTGTTGGATATGCTGTTGCACTTGCACAAATTCTCAAGAAAAGAAAAGAAAGGAAAAGAAAAAAACCCTAACGCATAATGCATCTGAAGAAGAGTTTTGTTCAGCTCTTTCCCATGGGAAAAGAGACAAAAACCACTTCCAGATTATTTCTATGTGAAATTATCAGACTGTGAACAAAATGTTGTAAATGAAGAAAGTGTGCACACCAAAAAAATTGCATGAAGACGAAACAGGAGTTTTGAGTACAACTGGTTCCTTCTACCACATTCAAGGCAATTTACCATCGACTAAAAAGGGTTTGAAACGATCTTTGGCTCGATTAGACGTCAGTAGTGACGTAATTCACCCATTTCAACCTTTTCTGAACACGATTCGATACTTCTGGTGGTGTGATACCAGAGAGATCGGTCACACTCAGTTAATTTTTTGTGCTAAAACTTCATGGTAAATATAATTTTCCCTGCGATCCTTTCCTTTGCCTTGCGATTTTATCAATCTACTAGTTATTAAGTAAATAACCTTCCCGCTTAACGATTCTTATTTATAGAAAAGACAACCGTTAAGGACTTGATAGTTGCATCGCACAAATTTTTCGTTGTATGATTCCACGTTTCACACAAATTCCCTCATTCAAAATACAAAAGATTGAAAACAGTTTTTTGAGGTCCCGACTTACCTGGTCTATCGTGAAGTTCGGCTGAAAAAGGGAAAAGAAAAGAAATTATTAGTTAGCAACAATAACGACTTAGCGAGAGCCAAAGTTTTTATACATCACTCTCAAGGTTAAAAGGCCGGTTAAAAATGGCGACTATATATTCTAACTGGACGCTAAAAACTCTATCGCATTTTAAAGAAATCTTACGAAAGAGGTGTCATTTGACGTTATCGGATACAACATAATACAGATTGAAAACGATGGAACCACGATGGCCACTCACCATGATGGTAGCGGTGTGATTTCTCTGGATTACAGTAAGGCATTGCTGATACCGTAGTAGCGTCCTGCTGAAGTAAAAGGACTGAAGGTGAGAGCGTATAGCACAATGACGATGAAATGGCCTCACTCTCATGTGGACGAGGAGAGAATGAGTAGGGAGAGGAGGGCCATTCTCAAGAACGGAGCTCAAGAAAGGATGTGCTTTAAAAGGTGGATATTATTAATACACTTATACCTCTAAGCTGAAGAGTTTATCGTTTTCCGAGAAAGTGGGCCCATTTCGAGTTTAGAGCGGAAGTCATAAACCCTGCTCTAAGCTCTCATGTATTTATCCTTCAAGGAAAGGAGTAGTAAACCTGTGCTGCTTAAAAGGACATGTGCCCTGAATAAAAGTGCTTCACACGTCTTGTAGATTCTGCTTTTAATGGCTCGTCACTCTTTAGGGGATGGTAAGGGGCTCTAATTTCCAGGTGGTATCTAAATGAAAATTTTGAGCCACAGGAGGGGTGCCGATTCGCAGCTGAATGTTGTTGTGGCCGTATTTAGTTATCACACATCAAAGTTTGCCACAATGATTTCTCGGTGCATTTATTACAGTGAGTCAGGAGTGAAAAATTATTGTTGTGTTCGTTTTGTCGTTATACTAACAATACTTAATTTTCACATACCAATAAGCGGTCGTGGCCTGGTGGGGTCATGGAAGATAGTCGCTACACTGACAAAGGGGCCGATGGGAAGGAAGAGGTGAGATTATGGCAAATTTGCAATGAGATCTAAGAAACCATGTGAATAAACAAATTTCGTTATTTTAACAAATAAAATTTGGAACTAATTGGTAGTTAAACAAAGTCTTATTACTCTCAATCTCCTTTGTTCAACCGGATCATGAGTTTGTCACGGAACCGTAAGTGCATCGCGTGACATCAATAGGAGGCTACATCGTCCTATCAGTAGAGAGAAGGAATCAAATAACTCAAGACAGAACAGTGAGAAAAAAAGTGACCGCAACAGACCTGGGTAAGTGAGGTGGTCTTTCAGGCATCATCTCAGGTTGAGAAGTCCAAGGAGTGATCAAAGACTCAGTCAATTTGAAAGGCCAGAACGACACAAACAAACAAACAAACAAACACACAAATGTTTGTCGTCTTTAAATTCAAATAACGCACTCGACAAATTCTGAGGTTAGTGAGACTGCAACTTTTTCCCACATTTTGGGTGAAGTGATGACGCTGATGGCTTGTTCCAATGTCAAGAGCAGTAAATGGTCGGGCCTTTTTTTTTTATTAAAAGTTGTCAGTTTGTTTGGTTATGTTAAGAATCGACAGCATTGCGTATTTTCTACAGAGTGATGAAATCTACTTCTAGGATTGAAAAGTTTACTTCGAACAGCTCGGGCCTAACTACCAGAACATTGATTACATCACCGAATTTTACAAAATAGCGTCCACTTCTAAGCACTCATCAAAGCCTTGAAGTGCCCTATCCCACAACGCTTTGGGACTCTCGTCTCAAAAACAAAAACAAAACAAAAAAAGAAACTATGTGTCCATCATGCTATTATTTTCGAAGTGAAAAGAGGAACCTGCCTGACCATGGCCGTGCGCCGAAAGTCAACAGTGCTTCGTTAAAATACATATATATATAAAAAAAACTGTAGTGGCTCCATGGCCAAACTTCTTAACCGCTGAACCGTACCCTAATACTTGCACTGGTAGTTTAAGATCTGCACAGAAACAAATTTTTCTATAATTTTTGACGACAAGATATTCTCCATCCTAATTCTGCTCTCGGCAAATACTTGCAATGTTACTGAATTCGCCGGACTGATGACGATTTTGTTTCCATTTTGACACATTTTACCAGTCAGAGCAAATTGCGATCCTTACGAGAGAGAAAAATCATGATGCGGAAAGTATTTCCAACCTGCTTATACACCTGTCAGGTAACAGATGGTCCTAACTTAACAAAACTTCCCAGATGCGGTGATTGGTCAGTGAACAGTCAAATACTGGTTCATGGGTCAATGGGTTTTTACGTAAGAATGCCAGATCACCGCATTGCAATGAAATCGTTCGAGAACAAAGGATGATTTACTTTTCGTCTCAGCAGCGTGAAACGATTCTAAATTATCTCGATTGAATCATGGCCCTGTGTGCAATGTGATGGAAGACGGTATCGCTGAGAAAATTTCGAGGAAATCATAAGGCTGGTACGTGAAAAACCTAGGTAAAGTGACATTGGAACATATTTTGTAAGGCGGCCGAGTTAAGGGTGCTGTTCGCGTATCGAAGGCTGTATATCATCATAGAAATCAAAATCGCACGTAGAAATGATCTCTTTTGAAATGATCCGTGAAATTATGTGTGGTTTAATTTTAAGAGAAGCTATGATACACCAAAATTTACTCGAACCCCCTCATATAATTTATAAGGGCTGCATGTGACTGTCTCGATGTGAAATAAGTTGAATCGGGATTCCAAACAAGAACAAAAGGGAATTTAGAAGCTGGTACTTGGTGACTGTTGGATCCAGAACTAGTCTCTTTTGCTGGAAAGCTTTTCTAATTTGATCCACACATTAAGATAGGTATGAAAAGCTGAGTTAAAAAAAGAAAAAAAAAAACAGTAGAATCTATCTGTGAGAAGAAGCATTCGCCTTTGAACTCATGGTTGTAATTGTTTTCAAAGCTGATACCAACTAAAGTGGTTTCACAGTGGCGAAATATTTACCGATTTTTTTCGTTTTTTCTCTTACCCGAGTGAAGAATATTTAAGTGTTGAACATGAATTTCGTCAAAACTTGCAATTTATCTTAAGTTCTCTAAACGGTTAGACCAGTTTTCTTTCTTCTTGAATATTTTGCGTCGCAGCAACAGGTTGTTTAACAGATAGGATGAGAGTCAGTTTGGGTGGCAATAATTCAAAATAACAATTGACTTAAAAGTAAATTCAATTAGGGTCGTTTTCACTCATTACTGAGTGAAGGAGCGAAGTGTACTTTTACTCCCGTCTTAGTCTGTTTTTCTTTCGATTGATTTTGTTAATAAATGTCAAGTTTATATCGCTTTTAATTACTTCTTATATAATAATAGTGGATAATAGCGGACGTTTTCCATCTGTTCTGGTAACCTCCGTCAGTTGTATAAGGATCAATATCGATTGTAATTGCGCAATTGTATCAGAAAGAGACCGCGAAATTTCCACGAGTCATCATGGTGACATATCACCTAATATAGCTTTCCTTATGAATTTGGATTCATATAATGACGAACGCGAAAAAATTGTGTCTTAAATGTGTGATTCGAAGGTGATATTGTAAGAAGAAATTAGATGCCAGTCACAGTTAGGTGCAAAAGGGTTAAGGATCGATCAGTGGTTAGATCAAAGGTACGTTTTAGACTACTAGAAATAGGTGAGCCATTAAGTGAGATCACTCTAGCGCATTATTTGATTGTATGAAGTTTAACTTGGTAACAACTGTTGCTGTGAATAGACCACTACCAACGAAAGGGTAACATAAATGGTTAACAATATATGAAAGTCATATATTTGAACTGCGGATAAAGACGTGAATGAAAGTGATCCTCGCAGTAATGTGCACTACTTAAGCAGTAGTGAAAATAAGGCCTGAAAAAAATTCAGGCCTGTACGGGATTTGAACCCATGACCTCTGCGATACCGGTGCAGCGCTCTACCAACTGAGCTAACGGGATTTGAACCCATGACCTCTGCGATATAATATATATCATGGGTTCAAATCCCGTTAGCGATATAATATATATCATGGGTTCAAATCCCGTTAGCTCAGTTGGTAGAGCGCTACACCGGTATCGCAGAGGTCATGGGTTCAAATCCCGTACAGGCCTGAATTTTTTTCAGGCCTTATTTTCACTACTGCTTAAGTAGTGCACATTACTGCGAGGATCACTTTCATTCACGTCTTTATCCGCAGTTCAAATATATGACTTTCATATATTGTTAACCATTTATTCATCACTTCACGGGTTTATTTAGAACCAACTTCATGACCAGCTCCCAGTTGGCTTGTTAGCTCAGTTGGTAGAGCGCTGCACCGGTATCGCAGAGGTCATGGGTTCAAATCCCGTACAGGCCTGAATTTTTTTCAGGCCTTATTTTCACTACTGCTTAAGTTGAGTTTTTATTTAGAACCAACTTCATGACCAGCTCCCAGTTGGCTTGTTAGCTCAGTTGGTAGAGCGCTGCACCGGTATCGCAGAGATCATGGATTCAAATCCCGTACAGGCCTGAATTTTTTTCAGGCCTTATTTTCACTACTGCTTAAGTAGTGCACATTACTGCGAGGATCACTTTCATTCACGAAAGGGTAACATGTTAACATCTTGACCCGGAGTGCTCATTAAAGCCAACTACTTAAGTCATTGACTTGCGGCTTATATAAGCGACTGAGATCTTTTTTAGAGAAAGATAGGGCAGAGTGAAACTATGGTTTTAATTTCGACTCAGTTATATTTCCTTCGAGGTTGAATTTAGAAGGTTGGGTACTTTCAGGGCCCAAATTAAGTTTCTTCAGATCATCTGATTGGCCAGAAGTAATTATTTGTATGAGCCGAAAGAAACTATTCGAACCTTTATTTCCTCTTGATAGGTACAAAGATTCCCTCAAACCCTTTACAATTTCCTCGACAAGATTCTTCGTGAAGCCATCAACATCAGCAAATTTTTATTTCCAGAAAAGTTTACTAATTGAAAAGTGTCCCTCTTCAAAAACCTGTATACGTCATCAGTCTTTAAAGAGGATGACTCAACAAGGAAAAATTTTCTATGTCTTTTCATCCACACTGCCAAAGACTGTAAAGCTGGAAAGCGCGCCATTGGTAAACCTGTCGAGGAAAGTGTATCCGCTGCCAAAAACAATATCTATTTCAGCTAAGGAATCGGACATTATTTATCGCCAGAGGGGTGGGGCGGAGGATTTTGATTGTGTCACGATGAAATTTACTGATCCCCCCATAAGGCTTTGAAATATTCCTTTGATGCCCCCTTATTGGCAGTTAATCGGCAGTCAATTTTCTTTAGTCCCTCTCTATACTCTGTTGGGGACGACGGACCCCCTCCCCCTCAGTTCTCCCTGAAAAGCATGTGAATGTGATCCAACCCCCCCCCCTAAAAAAATCCTTCATCTCCCTCCACGGCGATAAATAATGACGGGTCCCTACAAATCCAATTGAAACTGAATCAAAATTTTCAAACCCTGACTGTCCCTCTCTGTCGTCCCTCTTTAACTCATTAGGATTTCTTTTTCCTGTTAGGTTTCAAGTTTAAAAAGCCACCATGACTTCCGCTGTTAGGGTTATCGAACAGATCAACGAGCAGCTGATGTGCGCCATTTGCTTGGATCGCCTGACTGCTCCGGTGTTCCTAAAATGCCTGCACACGTTCTGTTCACAATGTTTGCATAGAATCGTCAATAATCACCCGTCATCCTCGATTACCTGCCCCACATGCCGTGCAGAGACCCCGATCCCGGACAAAGGAGTCGATATGCTAATGCCAAACTTTTTTGTGAATCAAATGCTGGATCTGGTTCACTTGAAATCGGAAGAGCTGAAGAAAGAAATACGCGAGGAGAATAAGTGCCAAGCCTGTGAAAACGAGAAAACAGCGGACTTGGCCACTTCACGATGCGTGGACTGCAAGAAGGACTTGTGCACGAGTTGCGTGGCAGAGCACAAGCGGGCCCATTCCACACTCGACCATAGGATAATTGCCACAATCGAAGATGAAGGTCAGCAGGAGAGTCAAGAGCTGGATAGATATAGCCTATCGTTTTGCAAGTACCATACTAGGAATGTCATCAAGTATTTTTGCAACACGTGCGATGAAGCCATTTGTCGTGTTTGCACAATTCTAGAGCACCGAGAGCACCAGTACGTCTACCCTAAGGAGGCTTTACCAGCCAGAAGGGGCGCCATCGCAGAGCAGCTAGAACAAGCTAAGATACGCATACCTGAATTGAAGAAAACCCTGTCCGGAGTGCAAGAAATGTCAAAAAGGCTTACAGAGTGTAGAGAAGCAATTGCAAAGGAAATCAGTGAGAACGTGCAGGCACGAATTGAAGCACTACGTGAGGGTCAAAACGAGCTCCTGAAGCACCTGGATCAAATTCATGACGGGAAACAGAAAGTGTTGGGCTTGCAAAAGGACAGTATTGAGTTGGAACTGGGAAAGCTTGCAGGCTGTTGCGAGTTTGCTGACAACGTCTTAAAGTTCGGCAACGAAGTGGAGGTTCTGCAGATGAAAGGGCGCTTAGAATCCTTGAATGGTGTAAAGATTCAGTTGGAGCCCGAAGAAGATGACACAATTCAATATGTTCACGATCCAGCCACAAAGAAGACTGTGTCGGAGTCACTCGGGAGCATCCGGGCAAGTAGCACTTTTGCCTCGATCTCATACGCTAGCGGAGATGGGATCCATACAGCGCGCGTCAAAATGGAGACAACTTTCCGGCTGACCACCAAGGATCGACATGGCAAAAGGTGTAAAGGAGGAGACAGGGTCACAGTGGACATAAGCCAACCCGATGGGATACCTCTGTCGTCAACGATCAGGGATGAAGGTAATTGGGTGAAAACAATTGTCTTTCAAAAGTCGTAAAATACAACCAAGGTAACTATAATTGCCAATCAGGAAATGGAAAATTAACGCAAGGATCTGAGACAAACTCAGTGAAAACATTTAAAAGTCCTTAAGCGCGGAAAAACAAGAGCGACCCAGTTGTTGGTAGTTTTAGTTTTGCATCTCATTGCTCAAACAGTTAACACGAAATTTTCCAGAAAACCGCGGAACGTAGTGAATCAAAACCAATGCAATCAAGAATGGCTTTAGACATTTCATTGAGAATTATTGTCTCTGGTGGTTCAGTTTGTAAATGTTTCCTTTCAAGCTAGAGTTGTAAATTCGATTCCCGGGTTGATACACGCGCATGCGATAAACACCAAACCAAATAGGATCTTTTGTTTCTTTATTCCTTTTCCTATTCCTCGGGGCGTTATTATATCGAAGCGGTCAACTGAAATTATTAGGTAAAGAAATCACCTAAGTATTATGATTATAGCTTAAGAATAATCTCGATTTTGGAAACGAGCACTTGGCAATTAAAGGGATCAAAGGAAAGGTAAAAAACGAGCGATAAATTTTTACTTTGTGTAACGACTACGAGCTAGATAACATAGTCGCAAAACTAGTTATTGCTTACCAACGTTCGCGGGTCTTGATTACTTTATCGAGGATTACAGTCTAACTTGTCTTCGATTCAAAACGATCTTGATCACACGGGGTCTTGTCTTGAACTGAAACGCTTTCTATAATTTTCTGCCTAAAGAGAACTAATCACGGGGGCGTCAACCTAACCAAAAAATATTTCCCAGCTTTTCTCGGAAGCGGTAACACTTAGCTTCAACGGAAGCAGTTACACAGTTTTGATAAGGTATTAGAAATAATCCTGATTGCTGTTACTTTCTTTGAAACCACGTTCTTTGATTCGCTTTGAACTCTTGCTGGCTCCTTAACCTTTTACACCCTAAAGCACAATCTTCATACTGTTCTCCATCCATTTTTTACTTGCTGAAGAGGACAATTTGTTTAACAATTAAGAGCCTCTTTCGTTAGTGATCATTTCCTGAGACTAAGGGGATAATAGTTGAGGGATAAATTAGATGCTAGTCACTCTGAAGGGCCTCAGGGTTAATCGATCAAATGTAAGCTAGGAACAATCAGGAACTAAATAAATAAAGGAGTAAGTTTCTAAAGAAACTGCGGTGCTACGTCGGTGGGAGAGTATAGCAGGTAATTTAGTGTTAACAACTGAGTTGGAAACGTAAATTAGCCACCGTAAAGGGCAATAAAGCTGACGTTTCGAGCGTTAGCCCTTCGTCAATCGCTCTGACGAAGGGCTAACGCTCGAAACGTCAGCTTTTTTACCCTTTACGGTGGCTAATTTACGTTTTAAACTCAGTTGTTAACACTAGATTACCAATCAGGAACTGATCGCTTGTGGTTTCTCGGAGTTAAGACCGCTTGTAAGTTCTGCACATTGGCTTTGAGTATTCCCTAACGCATCTACCTTATCTCATCTTATTGAGGTTACATTGATCTTCACCAACAACATTCAGCCGAAAGATACGGTTTACCTCAAAGCTTTTTCACTTGTAAACTCTATACGGAAGTGTAATTTCACAACCACTTCCTTGTTAGACTAATCGAGTAATTAATCGTTTCTGTTACAGGAGATGGCACCTACACTGTGACTTACATGCCAGAAGTGAATGGTAAACATGAAGTCTCTGTCGCTATTCAGGACAAGCCGATCATGGGAAGCCCCTTCACTGTGCTTGTTGTCAACCGCCGAGAATATGCCGACGTTGGCCCGACACTTCATCGATTTGGACAGTATGGCAGCAAAAAGCGCGAGTTTAAATCCCCTTTCGGCGTGGCGGTTGACAACGAGAGCTACATCTATGTAGCCGATAGCTATAATCACCGGATACAAATATTCGGTCCACGGGGAGAATTCGTTTCACAGTTTGGTTCTCATGGGGAACGCAAAGGAGAGTTTAACTGCCCGACGGACGTCGCTCTGGATAGTAAGGGAAGAATCATTGTCTGTGATAATGGCAACAATAGAATCCAGGTCCTTAGTCGGAATGGCGCATTTATCGGAAAATTTGGCCGTGAGGGTACGGGAAACGGTTACTTTAAATCCCCCTGGGGGGTTGCGACCTCTCGAAAGAATGATATCCTAGTTGCTGACATGGAGAATCACCGGGTGCAAGTTTTCTCTTCCGACGGGAAATTCTTGACAAAAATTGGCTGTTTTGGCGATCGTGCCGGGCAGTTTAACTCTCCGTGTTACCTCCTTGTCAATCCGGAAGATGACCATATATTCGTTTCTGACTCAAAAAATCATCGCATCCAAGAGTTCGACAAAAATGGGAAGGTTCTCCGCCAAATTGGATCCCAAGGAACTGGAGAGGGGCAGTTTTCACATCCCCGTGGGTTAGCCATCGATATCGCCGGTAATCTCGTGATAGCTGACATGGGAAATCATCGTTTGCAGATATTGGCTGCTAACGGTAAGTTTGTAAAGGAGGCTGGCTCCGAGGGTAGCGGAGACGGACAGTTGTCTTTTCCAGAGAGCGTTGCGATAATGCCAAATAGCGGATACATTGTTGTGTCAGATCTTAGCAATAACCGCATTCAAGTGTTTTAAACGAGAAACTTCATATTAACGTAATAAACTCTAAGCTGTGCGGAGAATGGCTCGTATATTCAACTTTACGGCTCAACTGTAAGGGAACGTTATTGTTTTTTTTCCCAAGCAAAACATAAGGTGCTACCAACGCTTCCTTCCTATTAGATGAAAATCGGGAAATGATTAGATTCATCGTTTCCCTTTTTGCTGTGACCATATATGATGTGATGTGATTCTACGCGGTAAACGTTCAAGAATAGATTCAAGAATGAATCATTTCACAATTGAAAAAAACAAAAAGAAAATAAAACAAATCGGTTGTTTTATGTGTAAAATGTGTAAAGAAATGAACCCTAAAACTATAAGTAAGTTAAAAGTGATCCTTTTGTGTATATGATATATGTTATTTATTTATGAATACAAAGCGCTTTCGATTGTGTGTCACAATACAAAACCAAAGTAATCCTAGGCAGCAAATGAGAAGTCAGAGCAAAACCAGGCAAAAGGGAAATTCGAGTAACCAAATTTCGATAATTATTATAGGTGTTGTATGAGATTGGCTGCGAAGTTATCTAATGAGAAGTTGGTTAATAAGTTATTAAATAAAAATATGGGTAAATTAATTGATATATGTAATTTCAACTGCTTCTCTGATCTTCATATCTATTTACGTGTCGTTCGATTTCTTTTTGGTATGGTTAACTGAGTTCAATACTTACTATTATACGAATATCTCATTGTTGTTTATTAAAAGTTTTATTTCAAGTAATGTGTTGTTACTAAATTAAATTCTGTGTTCCAAAAATTTTATTACAAAATGTTGCAAAAAAAAAAAAAATAAATAAAAAAAGTTAGTGTACAATTAAAATTTAGCACATTTAGATCACACTTCATATAGAAAGTGAAATTAACATCATCTCGATAGTCTGACCGAACAATATCATCAATATTATACTCACATTTTGTATGCAGAGTTTATTTTGTTAAGACTATTTACATGACAGTTAAAGTTAAGTAAAATATATTTAAAATTCCAGATGTGAATTGAATCACCTAAATTGTAGTTACTGACAAATAATTTGGGTTGTCTGGCACCAAACTTGTAATTACGATCTCTATCAGTAAGGTGAATTACCAATCTTTCTAGTATAGACAAGACATAAACTGATCAGGTGTAACCCAGCAAGTATGTATACTCTATATGAGCTAATAAATGTAGAGGATCAATAATGACATCACTTCCAACGAAAAATTTATTCAGTCTTGCTCTCTCTCTAACTCGTATGCGTGATTGGCACGTCAACCTCTCGTTTTCCTAGATTGATTGTTCTTTTCAGTATCTCGATGTGCTACCTTTACCTAGAATTTTGATGTTATTAACATTGTAGGTCTCACAACTGTTCAAAGCTGGGTTTCCTTTGTCCTTCAAGTGCACGTACAATATCAAATGTAACAAAATTGGAATACTTCTCTAAGTCTACGTTCTTTCGCCTCACTCTCCCTTCCTTTGTTGTCAATTGCCAACGTGTCTGTGCCATCCTGCAGACCAACATGGAGAGGGGCAGAGCGGGGGGAAGGGCACTTAGTGTCCCAACAAATTTGTCCGTCAAATGTTCCTTCACTTGACGACTTGACATTTCATTACCTCGGGATGGTGACGTCAGTTTACACGCCTCAGTCATAAGGCCCAATGACTACATACTTGAGATAAAAAACTTACTTATTTTTATTCTGATTCCATGTCATAGGCGAACGGACCGAGAGGTGTCCCGGTCTGCTAATTTTCTGAGGGTTATAAATGTTGTTAAGTCTGGTTAGGGGATTGACGGTATGCAAAGCGCGACGGGCTCGATACCTCGTCGTTGGATTTGAGCTGTCTTTGACTCGTGCTCGCAGCTTCCAATTTGGAATTTAAATGATTCAGAGCACCATGTGGTCGTAAAATAAAAAATTTGACACAAAAACATATCTAACTTCTGAAATGTATACAAAAGTTTCGAGATAAAAGCCATTTTCAGACCACTGAGCCACCTTAAGTGTTGCGGGATTAACACAACTCAAAATCTCGAAGGAGTTTCACGAACATTTCATGCCACAAGGGGACTGACCTCTCGGAAGGCTTGGAACTGAGAGCGCGGGATTAACCCTAACACTATATTACCTTTCGAAACTAAAACAACCAAACTTGAAAACTATTTCAAATCTTGCTTTTTTATATCAATCAAAACAAATCCAGAATCGTTACAATGATTTCATAACTTCGTTCTACTAACACATGAACTCTTCAGCGAACAAACATCCAATATGGATAACTCAAGATAGAATCAATCCCAAAAGGAAAACGATGTGCATTTCTTAGAAAGAAATTTCATTCCGTACGAGCGGCAAGATTGGGGTCACATTAAAGTGTCAATAGTGTGGAATATTTCTTTTTCTCTGTCCCAGAGAAATTGATTTAGAGATCATTAAATTATTGTATGACTACGACTACGAGTTCAAGACGGCGGGACACAACAGTGGCCGTCAACAGTAAAAGGAGAGTTTTTGCGAAAATTGCGTAGCCTTAAAAACAAGATAACCAATACAGGAACCAGAAATATTCAATTTAGTGTCGAAGTAATCAAGGGTTACATTAGTTTTACTTGTGTACGCTCTGTGATTGGTCTAGAAACTTTGCGCCACAATCTGAACCAATCAGATCTAAAATCAAAACCAAATCAATCGCGATTTCGTAACTCGCGTTTTCCCGCGCTTTGAGCAGCCTGCTTCCTTTTATTTTAATTCTCATTGGCTCATAACGAATAGAAGAGTAAATTCCCCTAATATTTCGCTTTTAGCTCGAGTATTAATCTCAGGGTCGTAGTCACACTCGTCCGTGAAGCTAAAGGTCTCGTTTAATTCATCTTATGAATATTATTTCCCTCTTGCACTGTACATTCGCAGTTATACTGTTCGGCAAATATTGCCCTCACAAAGCGCCTTTGAGACGATGGAAGAAGAAATAAACTGAGACGATGATTTGCCTATTACAAGTGCATGTAGTTGAGGCCAGACGAATTGATTGTGCAGGCGCTTTTAACTGTCTGAGTAAATAACTCGCGGGACAATCTTGCCCCGTTTGCAGTTGCCACGCCAGGATCAATGAACGTCTAAAACGATTGCTACTCGCCATTAAGGTGTGTTTGCGCGAGAGCCGTTAGGCGGTAAATGGCCCCAGTTGGATGCAGGCGAGAATGGAAATGGATTCTATTCTGTCAAATTCAGACTTTTCTCTGCATCGCTGAAAAACATAAAATCAAAAAACAATGTGAAGAAAAAGCTTAAATCGTGGTAGGCTGTAAAGCCCTTCATAACATAGCTCACAAGAGAGTTTTTTTCCTGTAAATTCATTAACAACGAAAGAGAGACGCTTTCAAGTCCAGCATAATCGGAATCTGTTTGCGTATTCTGGTAGGCAGAAGTGACTATGAAAGGCGGGAACTACTACGAAATGATAGAAATTGAGCAAGATAGGAAAGTACTTTTTTAGCACACGAATCCCATTTTCCCGCGCTTTGAACTAAGGTGCATACGTAATCCACGTTGTTAATGGTTATTTGGACCTTACGTTCTCATTAGGCGTTGGGACTACAATAGTTTTGGTACCACGATTCTTAAGAGCTCTATCGTCTCTCGCACTTACTTTGGAAATCCGAGGCGTGACACGATCTCTCGCACATTTCTTATGAGTCCCTCATTTTCTTGCGGCGAGTCCAGTATAACTGAATACAATCTGGTCATATACGAGTCAATAGTATCTAATGTAGGAACCTCGTTGGTGCCAGGAAGTACCAAGTTCGCAAACGCTTGCACAAGGGCTGTACGAAGATTGCTCAGATGATTGAGTAACACCATGTTGGCATTTCGTTGTTGATTTGTCTCCATTTCTATTTTTTCTATCGCTTGTTTTAAGCTCTCCACGTGTTTGGAGGTGAGTGAATTCTGTTCTTCAAATTCGGTGGCCGCTTTGCGAAGCTGTCTCAGTTCGTCTTCACGCACTGAAAGAATAAGGTTGAGGAGAGTTCACAAAGCATTCGAATGATGAAGGTTACATTTACTGTACCATGAAGAATGGGGATCAATATCAGTATCTGCGCAACTGCCCACCTACCCCTCCCCTAATCCAACAACAGTCTATTGATAACAAGTTAGGGTTAATGTTAGGTTAGGGGAGGGGTAGGTGGGCAGTTGCCCAGATACTGATATTGATCCAAGAATGGCTCAACCCTTTAACTCCTGACATCTGATTGTTAATTCTCTCCTGTAGCTACAACACATTTCCTTGTAAATTAGTCACAAGAATTTAGTGTTAGATCAAGATAACAGTTTCTACCTTATAAGATTGAGTATTTTCATTACCTGTTTGCTGGATAATGTATGCACAATGTTGGGAGAAGTTACATGTTAATCACTTCTGGGAGTTAAAGGGCTAATACGTTCGCTTACACGCTGTAATTTTGTATCTGGAAGCAATGGTCTCATGGTTAAACCTTTACACTCTAACATCAGTATGCATATTCTCCATACTGTTCTCTATACATTTCCTGAAGCAATAAGTTGGTGATCATTTCCTCGAATCTTATGACCTAATGTTTAATTCAGGCGTGATAATGTAAGGAGAAATTAGACGCTGGTCACTCTTGGGGTTAAAGGATTAACGTAGGAACGTCAGGATTGTGAGGTTTGGGTTCAGGTTCACACAGTGTTCAGGTCATTGTGATGAGTCATTGCGTTGTGTTCTCAAAGTGAGCATAAATGGATACCAATGAACCATAAGCGACATTTGAAGAAATAAAAGGAGAGAGATCGTGATGGGTTACCATTCCCTCTTAAGGGAAGTAGTAATACTTATGGTCGCCTTATACTCCAAAACCGTGAAAGATCCGGTGATACTGGAAAGGGTTCAATAATTTTTGATGGGGCATGGGGGGGAGGTTCAAAATTACTTCTCCATGAACCCACGCTTCCCCCCCCCCCTTCCTTAATCTGTGGTTACACAAATACAAATCTGCCCGCTGAGTGTTAACATGCGATCCTGTCATTGCAAATCTTGATGTCAGACAAGCAGTGAAAACCCTCACAAGTCAAATGGGGGAGGGGAGGGGGTGTTTGGACACCCGGGATCCTCAGTCTGGATCCGCTTTTGGTGACCCACTTGGCTTTAGCTCTACCATATGGTGTACATACTTTCATTGTGTTTAAGGAACTCTTCCGTGAACACGGGAGCGTTAAATCCAGGTAATTCTTCCTCTTCTTCACTTTCGTTTAACTTTCCAGACACTGTCAGTTTGTGCTTACGACCAAGAATGTGTTCTCTCTTGTTGTGAAGGTTGTTAAAGTACTGATTGCAGGGTTTGCAGTAAAGATCGTCTTCTGCACAAAGCTATAACGAAGAATAAATAGAACAGGCAATCCATTCTCCGTATTTCGTAACACACTGTATTACGAAACTGCCGTACAGACGTGAAATGAGAGTATTTGAAGTCGCCGTGTAACCTTGATTGTTCTAGTTCGATACACAAGACGTGAGCCAGGAAAACTTAGTCTAGTAATTGAAATTGCGGAAAAAAATTGATGAAATGACAATTTATTTTTCTGATTCACTTGCTGTTTTTACGAAGTCCTAACGCCCAACATGATAGGAACACATTAAAAAAGGCAACGGAAAAAGTCACACAGAGAAAGAAAATATATTTTTTTTTGCTGTAGTAATTTTTTTTTTCCCGAACATAGGCCACTAGAAACAAGAAACATGTCTTCGACTTACTTCAATTCCATTTGATAAGCCATCTAGACTGTCAGAGTTCTCCAGATCTGTAAGAAAACCAATACGTAATGAAATGTCGAGCTGTTGCCCATACTAACTGGATGCGACAGAATGTTATTGATATCGTATTCAGTTGAGTAGGATGCTCTGTATTCAGCCTAACGTTGTCTGAGGAAATCGAGATCAGAACAACGGAACACTGAAAAGAGCGTGAACTGAAACGTGAAAAGCGTACCACGACGTCAAAGAAACAATACACTTACTTTTTCTTTTCCGTTCCGCTTGCTTCTTCAAAAAGTTCTTATAAGCATCTGTTTTTTGGTATGCTTCTAATTCCATCATGTATCTTTCTTTATCTTTCTCTGCTTCATCTAAATATCGCTGGAAATGGAAAAAAATCTGGCTGCAGTAGACACAAAGTTAATCTAAATGTTTGCATTTGAGCTCTGAAATACAATAGAAAGACCTGGTTGGGGTTTAAAGCAAGGCCTTTTGTATAATAGTTTGGTACATTTACCATTGGCCACTTGAGAACAAACTGCCAAGGGAGGTTTAAGCCTGAATATAGGCTGCAAAGGTGCAGGTTATTGTCTCTATTATAGGGCTCAGCTGGCTAAGAATGGAGTAAAAGCAACAGCTTTCCCACAGGTTTGGGAGCAAGAGGTACTATGGCCAAAATAGGTGACAACAGGTTACAGCAAACAAGCATGTCAATAAAGTAGTGGAGTGTTATCATAGTTAGATAAACCCTTTTTAGTAGACAGAGAAGGGGTGGCAGCAGTCTGTTTCCAAGGAAACATTTTTTTGTTGAACCAAGAAGGTTAAGATGAAGGCAGTGGTTGTTAGACATTAAATTTATATATATTTTTAAGAGAAGTATAAAAGTGTTGGGTGAGTGAAGCCAAAAAACTTCTTGTGTGAAGGAAGCAAATGTGCATATTAAATAGTTTGGTATACTAATAGTTGAAATGTGAAAGTCATAACGATTAAAAAATAATATATTTTGGGTTCCCTTTCCTTTCTTCATCATCCTGAAACAAAGGAAATACAAACTTTAATGTATAATTTGGAGCCATATCAGAATCTAGTAAATATGTCTGAACAAACATACTTGTTTTTCTTCTGTAGACAGTTTACTCCACTGAGCACCAAGTAGTTTTGTAACTTCTGGGAAATTTAAATCAGGGCGCTCTGCTCGGACCTTTTCTCGCTGTTCATTAAGGAACCTCACATACCCAGTTAAGGGTGCCTTTGGTGCATTGCTGTCTCGGAATGTTTTACGACGTTTCTTTCCCTTTGGCCAGCCTCCTTTCTTTTTCTGAACATACATGTACTGTATGAAACAATAACAACAACCAATTAATAGCCAAGTTTGACCATGACACTAAAAAAGTCTACAAACCTGTCTGCAGAGTCCTAAAAAAAAAGACCTTTCCCCTTCCCCTGGTCATTGTTGCTTTGAAAAAAAAAATTTGATATTTCAAAATTCAGCAAAGATTATAGACTTCAACAGGAGGCTATGGAAAATAAACAGGAAAGTCAAGGTCTATTCCTCATGAACCTTGTATCAATGTCTGTTTTTTTAATGCTGAATTTTAAAATATTGAAATTAGGCAGTAGATGTGCTGAATATTTACAATACAACAATACAATTTTTATGGGCCATTCAAAGAGAGATAGGTGCTTTACATCCTCAAATGAGTAAGTTTATAATCCTTGTTTAAAAAAAAAATCTTAAAAAAATTCATGGATATTACTAAGAGATAACAGAAAAAGGTCTAAAATTATCTCAATCACAATCATATGAACACATTAGGTTGCTGGTCCCACAAAAGTTTTTGGCTATAAAAAAGAGCAATTGTGCTTTTAATAATAGTAATACACTATAGTTGAGATGCAAAGTCTCACCAATTATGTGAAAAAAAAATTGGGACTTTAAACCTATGTCCCAGGTGTTTTTGGAAACATTTTCTGGATAAAACATAATCAAGGTAAACTTTTTATGTCCAAGAAATGTGAAGCAGGGAATGTATTAACCCTTTCACTCTCAAGATCAAATTAGTAATTCTCCTTACTATCTGCCATACAATTCTTATGATGTTAGTTCAGAGAATTTGGTATTGGATCAAATAATAATCCCATGATTGATATTCTTCTCTATTCTCATCACCTGCCTGCTTGTTATTGTATTGATATTGTAAGGAGAAATTCTGTCTTGGTCACGTTTAGGAGTGAAAGGGTTAAAAGATATCTCACCTCTGGTTTCTCCACATCTCCATGGGAGTTGGACACAGCTGTTGTGGTCTGAGTCTCCTGACAAACGGTTTCCTCTGCTGAGCCCCCTTCACTTTCTCCACCACTCAAAATCTCCACTAAGAACAAACAGTTTACATAAATACTACTTTTATGTGTATAATATGTGTACATATCAATTGGCTAAAACATGGTTTATATCAGAACCAACACAGAGATACCAGCTGCTCTATATTAGGGCTGCTGAAGACTTTACCAGATTTGGGGATTCTGTAATGAACACTGCCTACTTATTGATCACCTAACACACTGTAGGTCACCAAAATTTGTGATGTGTGTCTTGACATATGCTGCAAAGTCAGGAACCCAGATTTCTCTCTACTTGTTATGGTGACCAAAATGGTCGTAGCTTTGAGTGCTGAGGAAAAGCACTATTCACCTGTGTGGTATATTCTTATAACATATGCTGGCCAGGCTAATTATATTCAATGTATACCTTGACTGAGGTCAGATACAAAATCTGCTTCAGATGTTGGTAAAGTTTGACTCCCTTGAGATGCATGATAACCGGTGACTCCATTGTGAGTCGTGGCTGTAAAATGTAGACTGAGGACGCGACAAAGACATAGTTAAAATAGGTTTGAAAAAATTTCAATAGGAAGCATTCCTTTACAGAACTACTCTGTGACAAAAGAACTAGATGCCATATTTGATTTAGGAATCACTGACAAAATTGTAGTAAATTATAAATTAATTAACAAAGATTAAATGAAAATTATCAGCGATGTTAATGATGGGCTATACAACCTGTTGACTCCTAACATTGACAAGCATCTGATCTTATTATACAATTCTACCCCTGAATTACTAATTCAAGTCACAAGAATAAAGCTAATAATCAGCAATTAAGGAAGTTTTTGATTGTTAAACAAATTCTCCCTATCAGCACCCTAGGAAATGTCTAAAGAACAATATAGAGAATATGCATTCTGATGTGGGGTGTAAAGAAATAAAGGAGTGGGAAGTATTTCCACACAATTTTGGCCTTTATTCTTTCTAATGACAAAATACTTGTGTACTCTTTTTCAAGCTGAGTGAGAATTTCAAACAATGTTTTTTTATGGATAGTTTTACAAGAGAACAGTTATATGTATGTTATATTTAACAATTGGTTCATAGGTCAGCGTGTGTTCATCAAGTTATGAAGCAAGTGGGAAGTTTGGAGAGCCCGAAAGATGCGTAAGAGTTGCTTGAGGTGTAGCTGAGAGCAACTCTAGCTTCTTGAGTGCTCTCCAAACTCCCAAGTGCTTCATATCTTGATGAACCCCACAGCTGACGTATGAACAAATTGTTTTATAACATTTTCAACTCAAAGGAAAAATTTTTTTTCTCGAGGGATTTGTTTGCTGATGTCATGAGTATGCACTATAGGAATATCAAGCACGCTCGTGCAATTGAATTTGATTACACAAATTTACTAACTATGTTATAAAAATCATGAATAGATTGAGTGTGCTCCTCAGTGATTGACTTTTGATGATTCCTAGGAACCTTTGCAAGGGCTATTCAAAATTTTTTGGTGATTTATTGATATTCAGGGACAAAAAAGGCAACATTGCAGTTCTTGAATGTTTTGAAAAAGTTATAAATAACAGATGAGATTCAAGTAAGCAACTTTCGTGATTTTACAGGATAGGACAACCCTCTTAAATTTGTATCTCTTCGAACATGAGGCTTATCAGCTCAGTTGGTAGTAGCAACCAACTAGTACCTGTGAGGCATGGGTTTGAATCCCATCAAAGACTGAAGGTTTTCAGACTCTATTCTTCAATTGCTTAGTTTACAGCACACCTGCAAGAATTGTTACTTTACTTGATTTTCATCCACAGGTCAATTAAAACTTATCTCAGTTAAAATCTTCAACTTTGAGCCTACTTAATAATACAGATGAATGAAAACAGAATCTGAAAATTAGCCACATGACAATGAAATGCAGTAGCTTGATTGTCCAGGAATTATAGAATTATGTCAATTGATTGCCCAATGATGTCTTTGTTTTCCTCAGCCGCCATTGAACAAAAACAATTAGTCACAGAGGACCTCTGTTTTGGTTGTAAAGACTGTGCTTAAGTTAGAAATCGTGAGCTTCCTTTATCACTGGCTCCGGTAGTTCAAAGGGTGGATAGTGCTATACTCTAGATAAATCACTATCTGGTGGATAACACAGTACATTTTATCCACACTTTTCTGCCGAATAGCAATTCATCTGCTGTTGGAGAGTGTTATCCGCTTTTTGAACAACTGAGTCCAGATGTATAATACTGTGATGTAAGTGATTATTTTAAAACATCTTCTTATATTCGTAATGTTCCCTTAGGCAAAAATAAAAAAAAATTGCTATCTAATCTTAGGAGTTGACAAGTTTAATTTAAAATCTTGTTTGATACCGACCTGCCGTCTTCCCCAACAGTTGCTACAGCTAATTCGTTGGAATCACCCACGTGTTTCACGTCCACAGGATCAAAACTGGAAAGAGTAAAGCCGGGTAAGGATGTTACAGTTGTGGTCCCATCAAGTGTTGGAGTAAGAACCGCCAAGCCAGTCGACCCTGGTACCGAGGTTACAGAAAAGGTTGCAAGAGAGGTGCTGGATATAGCCTGTGAGTCCAAAACCTGTGCTAGCGCGGTGGCTGTCGCGCAACTCGTTCCGTTTACAAGCGAAGAGTCAGCGTGCAATGTCGGATTTTCCTCAAGGTCCATGGCTGAAGCTGTAAGAAACACGCGACCTCTTTTTCTACAGGAAGTGAGTTTCTCGTTTATTTGTTTTTGACGGAAGTGATTGTCTGGACGATTTTTTAGAGGGGGGTACGGTGTTTCTTCTTTGGGCTCAATTCTACTAAAATGGCGGTCAAGCCTCAATAATCCGAACCACCCTCGAAGGCAAAAGGTAGAAGTATCAAATTCCCGGATAAAGAACCCTTAATACTTATATGAAAAACAAGAGCCTTTGATAGATAACCGCTGATCATTTCTAAACGAGCGACGGTGCAAGACAGCAAAACTTGAACCCGGGAAGTTCAAAGTGGACCTCTGTAGATTTATTCAAACAGTAACTTTTGCGACTCAGCTCACCACTTTGCACAAGGTAAGCTCTCAAACAACTTTTTTCAGAAAACATTGTTATTCCCATCAGAAAGGCTTACGATATCGTTGATCTAGTGTGGTTCTAAGTTCACCGAAATGCGATCGATCGTTCATTTCTGAGCTTTCCCCGAGTTAAAAGAGAATATCTCTCCGTGATAAGGTCATCAAAACTTTAAGTTATATCATCGTTATGTACGCATAAACGAAGACTATGTGCCCTCGCCTTTCTTTTGTATCCAGTCTTGTTTCGTCTTGCTCTTGTGAGGAAATCGTGTGGAGAAATACAACGGCGATTTTGCAAAGTGATGATGATATACGTGATTGGCACATTACCTAGCAAATAGCTGTTGAGAAACCCGACTTTGATAACACGAGCTATATACGGATATAAGATATTCGGTGCACGTGAGTGAAATATGCCCGCAATGTGTGCTTGTGAAAAAAGAGTACAAAAACGCCCAAGCCACGTTGCAGTGTAAAATGCCCAATTGTGGAACGGCCTTTCACTTTTCTAGCGTTTTTACCTCAATTGAATTTGAAAAAACCTTTAGTTACTTTTTTGCCTTATTCATCCACTTCCTTTCATGTGGAAAGCGACTGGAGTGGTGGTAGCTAAAAAATTTGGACTTTCTTTTTTATTATTTTTTTTCGTAGTGTGCAAATGAAGTTTCCATCTCAAGCGATGCGAGGAGTGAGAGAGTGTCGCTTTGAAAGGTAAAAATTGACAGCGTCATTGGTAAACGGGGGGGGGGGGGGGGGTGCGGCAAAAAGAAAATTTTACAGACGGAGTTATATGCTTATACTCTTTATATTTCTCTCAGTCTCTGCCCCAAGCACTCTTTCCTCGTTTGCTCGCTACTCTAAAAGAAAAAGGTTCAACACAATAATCATATAATTACGGATTTATCATGGACCATTCGCCTCCATTAATAGTGTAAGGACATTCGAACTCACGAACCTTTTCTCAACGTCGATGAAGATAAATGTAAACTATCACCTGCATGGAACAATTTGCTGGAGAGCAAATTTCGACGGAGAAGTAGATCGGAATCAGCCGAAAACTGAGTCGAGTTAGTGAGAACTGGTCCCACGTTTCTCATTTATTTATCAATTTCTCCATTTTTTACAACTATTTTCCTTCGACACAAGGATAATTAGGATAAATGTCTCTTGGAAAGGTGACTGGTGCATTTCTAAGATTCTTGACAATCGGCTAGCGTAAATAATTTACATGACAAGGGATCGATGCAATTGACATTCTTCACGGCAAAAAAATCTAACGGCCAAAGTGGCCGTTAGCTTTTTCTCTATGGAAGATATAATTCATAACTGGTAAGGAAGGGATACTTTCTATACGAGGCTTTCTGAGAAAGCAGGCCTTGGTCACCTGCGTTACACTTTCCCGCCAAAACTGTAATACGTCGTGGCGTCGCAATGCACCATCTCACTTTTGGCGGGAAAATGGTTTGCTTCGGCGTACGGTTATTAGATGACAATCCTTTTGGTTCTTGGTTTGAAGAATGCTTTTGTTGGGCATAGGCTTATTTTATCTGTATGAAAGTAGAAAATCTCTCTTGGTCTTCAAAAAACTGCAAAGAACTGTGAGCAAGAGGAAAATTTGTCTGAGTTTGAAACTGTTCTCGAAGCGAAGGTTAGTATGTTGTTATTGGCGCCGAGCAGAGACAAACTTTTTTTCTGCACGAGTTTGTAGCGTATACATAATATTTTTATGGTTTTGGTGTAATCTTTCGGTCGACGTTAGAATAATACATCTAAAGTAAAAAAATCGATCATGTTCAACTAAGTGTTTTTTAAAGGAGAACTAAGTCAACTAGCATTATAAGTAGAGAATAATAGGTGAGCGCGCGTAGATATGAAGTTTTCTCTTCGAGTGTTTAACGCGATAGAGATGTCGAGTTAAACACGAGAAGAGAAATTTCACATCTACAAGCAATTATGTAATATTTTGTTTATCATATAAGCACAATAGCCCTTTACTGATAAGAAAAGTCGACTTTATTTATGAATGAAGATAAAAGGTCGAGAATCCCCCAATACAAATCGTAATGTGCTTTGGCGCACTCAAGATGAAAACATGCTTTAAATCACTACAAAAACAAACAATGGATCTAATTTTCAATATACAAAATTTTCAGTTATTGACTTGGTCCTTACTGACAGAAGAAATCTTTCAAGCGCACGGCCTAAATTGGCCTGTGACAAATCTTCCAGTTGTCAATTTTCGTTCTCAGCGGCGAGAAATGCCATTACCAAAGCCACTGAATACGTAACTTTCGATTTTTCTTTTCGTATTTTGGTTTTCTTCCCCTTCTAGGAAAGTTTGAACGTCACTGTGTGTAAGCAATACAGATTTTTCAGTGTTTTAGCAGTCATAACTCGAAAAAAATTCCGACAAACGACCTTGAATTGAGAATGGTGAAGGCTTTGCCGCTCATTCATTAGAGTAGAGTGGTTTAGCAAGAGGACGGGAACGTCATTTCAGAACGGCACGCGCAGCAAAAATGCCGAGAAGAAACTGGGTCGAGAACGCCGTCGCGTTGTGTTGAAAAGTGACTTAGCAGTCGTTTCAACGAACCGTCCACGCTATATTTGTTCTTTTGTTTCGTTCTTGAATATCCTAACCTTGGCTCTTTAGGATCATTATCAGCTTTGAATTTTTTCGGTTTCGTAGACCACTCGAAGGACAACGAAATTATCCTCTTTGAGGGTGTAACAAGCACAAACCGAGGATAGTTTACTACAAGTGAGTAATTAATATGAATCCGCATGGGCGGTTAAACTTTGAAATTATTCCATTCTAGTCTCGAGTCTATCAGATTTTGAAGCCCACTAAATATTTTTTTTTCTATGATTTGTATCGCTGTCATTTCGTTTCGTGCTTCTAGATTTTAGCACTACTCGTTTTTCTTCATAATTTTGTAAAGTATAATTTGGAATTTAAATCGTCGCGGTTTTTTCCCTTGTTTACTGAATATTCTTCTCAATCATGACGGTACACCTCTTTTGAGCACCACCCTCTTAGAGTTGCAATGCATTTTGAACGGAGTTATCAGAAGTTATGACGAAAACATTTAGAGATCAAGCGACCCAACGATGGAGTTGTTTACAATGAGTTCCCGTTTAACTATGAACAAATGAAATGCACTCAAACTAGTCACCAACGAAACGGTTAGACTGAGGAATCAGACTTCGTTCCTGTTTTATTTTTGTTTTTGTTTAATTTGATTTTTTTTTAACGAATAAAGTCGTTCAAGACTGAATCAAATTAATAGATTTAGAAAGCCGTGCCGAAATCAAGTTGATTGTTATTTTCTTTCGTAGATGACTTTCTTGTCTTAGTTTTCACCGGCGCTGATCAAAAACTAAAGACATAAAAAAGTGCAAAACCCGAGCTATTCTCAAATTTTTTTTATCTCTGACTTCAATTCGCAGAACAGTTTTTAGTCACGGTTAGAATGACAATGACAACAAATAACAATGAATAATATAGCAGGTAACCTTCGTGTTGTTTCATTTTGATAAACTTCAACATGAAGCAAGCTTAATTTATTGATGACATGATTCACGATAAAATTAACAGCAACCATTCTTGGAGTTTTCATACATGGTTTAAGAAATGTATCAAAGAAAAGCCCTTACGTTGCTTAAAGCCACGCTCAATTACAAAAGGTAACTGAGTCCTAAAATCTTAGATCGCTTGCTGACGATCGTGTTTCCTTTCGGGAATCCAGAATAAATGTAGCGGTAAACTTTCACAAATTCACCGAATAAAATAAAGAAAGTAACCTGGTTATATTGGAAATGAGTTCTGAAATCATTCCAAACAGTATCATCTCGTTTATGAGTACACAATAAACGCAAATACTTGGCGTTTTGATCACGACGGGAAAACCAGCGAAATGACGTCCTGAACTTGATGGGGAGAACGGCAACGCTAACACCGGAAGTCGAAATAGAGTCGTGTCCAGATTATCCGCGCGCTTTCCCGTTCTGAAATGACGTTCCCGTCCTCTTGCTAAACCACTCTAGTGATTTGGCAAGAGGACGGGAACGTCATTTCAGAATGGGAAAGCGCGCGGATAGTCTGGACACGACTCTATTTCGACTTCCGGTGTTAGCGTTGCCGTTCTCCCCAACAAGTTCAGACCGTCATTACGCTGGTTTTCCTGCCGCGATCAAAACGCCTGGAATTTGCGTAAATTGTGCGCTTATAAACGAGATGTTTGGAATTATTTCAGAACTCATTTCTGGGATAACCTGGTCCCTTCCTTTGGTTTATTCGGTGTATTTTGGGAAAATTTAACGCTCCATTTATGCCGAATTCCCGAAAGGAAACACAATCGTTGGCAAGCGCCGGATCCAAGATTTTAGGACTCAGTACACTTGTAATTGAGCAAGGCTTAAAACGCGAAGGGCTGCTCTTTGATACATTTCTTTAATCCTGTATGAAAACTCTAAGAATGGGACGCTGTTAATTTTATCATGAATCAATTCATCAATAAATTAAACTTGCTTCATGTTGAAGTTTATCAAAATGAAATATCACGACGCTTACCTACTGTATTATTCAGTGTTATTTGTTGTTATTGTCGTTTTTACCGTGATTGAAAACTTTTCTGCGTATTGAAGTCAGAGATGAAAAAAATTGAGAATAGCTCAGGTATGCACTTTTTTATGTTTGAAATTTTTGATCAGGACCGGTGAAAACTAAGACAAGAAAGTCATGCTCTCGCTTCGAAATAAAATGACAATCAACTTGATTCGGCACGGCTTTCTAAATCTTTTAATTTGATTGAGTCTTGAACGACTTCATTCGTTTAAAAAATAATTAAATTGAACAAAAACGAAAAAAAAAACAAAAAAAAAACAGGAACGAAGTCTTACTCCTAAGTCTAACCGCTTCGTTGGTGACTAGTTTGAGTTAATTTCATTCTTTGAAGGATAAACAAGGACTCATCGTAAACAACTTCATCGTTGGGTCGCCTGATTTCTACATGGTTTCGCCATAACTCCTGATAATTCCGTTCAAAATTTATTTCAACTCTAAGAGGGTGGTGCTCAAAAGAGATGTACTGTCATAGTTAAGAAGAATATTCAGTAAACAAGAGGAAACACGACGACGATTTCCAAATTATTCTTTACAAAATTATGAAGAAAAACGAGTAGTGCTGAAATGTAGTAGCACGAAACGAAATGACAGAGACGCACGCTATGATTTGAAATCATAGAAAAAAAAAAACTATTCAGTGGGCTTCAAAATTTGATAGATGAATCAGCAGACTTGAGACTAAACTGAAATGGACTAGTTCCAAAGTTTAATCGCCCATATGGATTCACAGTTAACAACTTACTTGCCGTATCTATAACTATCCTCTCTTTGCGCTTGTTACATAACTCTCAAAGAGGATAATTTCGTTGTCTTTAGAGTGGTCTATAAAACCGAAAATTTAAAGGTGATGGGGATCTTTATAAAGCTGAGGTGATGATTCTCGTTGCAATAACTGCTAAATCACTTATCAACACAACGCGACAGCGTTCTCGACCCAGTTTCTTATCGACATTTTTGCTGCGCGCGCCGTTCTGAAATGACGTTCCCGTCCTCTTGCTAAACCACTCTACTTTGCTCGGCGGTAAACGCGAATTAGCTTGATGTCTACCAAATTTCCGACCAGATAACAATTGTTTCCAACTTTTGCGCTTAACAAATCTAGTGGCAATGATATAGAATAACATTCATTCAGAATTCTTTTAAAAATCTTATTTACTTGGGAACGAAGAGCATAAAGTGACTCTCATCAACGCGGCTTCTTAATACTAAAGTTCATGAAAATTTTCTTGTGTGTTCACTATGTAGGTTGTTTTTGACAGGTTTCAGCATTTATAGAACTCGCTTTGGATTCTAGAGATGACTCTGTGAAAGCTTTGATTAAAGGAAAGGCAGTGACAAATAATTTTAAGTAACGAGAAAACAATTGATCGCGAGTCTAAAAATAGGTTGACGACAGGTAAAACTGCGTCACATTTCACGACTGAAACCTAACCAACTGAGATCTATCCCATAAAAAAAGCTTCCATAAACAATGAAAAATGTGTTTTAGGCTTGGAAACTTTACTATGCGTTAGTTTACTATCGCTGTGGCAGACCATTTCTGACCCCAAAGTTCACGCCCTATGCCTTGTCAAAATTGAGGAAATCTTATTAATTAGAGCTTGTACTTTCATTCTGCGTGCATACTTCTGCATCAGTTTTTATATTTTCTGGCTGGGTTCTTGGTGCCATATCATTCATTTAGACGTTGTGCTCTTAGCACTTCTCACCGGCAGTGCGTATTTTGGGCAGCTTTGATTACTTTATCATGAATTGATTACCCTTTTTCATTGGTTTTCCGAGAATTAGCAACTAAATAAACTAAATCAGAGTTAGTGTTTTTTTTGTCTCACCGACAAACCGCTTTTGTTTTAAGACAATAAAACGCGAAAAGCTTGTAAATCAATTGCAACTGACAGCTTTTCTCGTGTTCTCCCAACATTCCGCTTGGATTTGTCACATTACAAAACCCTGCAAAATATGTGGTTCCCTTACATAAGAGGCATACAAGACTCTTCTAGATAAATATGAAATGAAATCTAACTCATTGATAAGCGTAGCCTCCAGAGTGAGAAAGATCATCCAGGACCTTTCTGTGTACGAAGCGTCACTTGTTTATTGTTGTATGAGATCTTTAGTGTCAAATTTTAATGCAGGCCTTATTTCAACCATTTGCATCAAGTGAACGACGTAGTTGAAAAAATGATTTTCTGAGCAGTTCGTGCAAACGTCGAGTGGTTGATTTATTAAATTATTCGAAGTCAAATTGAGAGATCCATCTTGATATAAATACTGTTCTGCAAAATGAAAGTGGTTAAATGTATCTATCAAGGAGTTTCGCCAGACTATTTCCTTACAGGGCGAATACTGACTACATTATCGATGTAATACATGTGCTTTTCTCAGTTGATGCACTGATACAGTAAAACATACAAATATTTCTATAGCGTTTACATGTTTCTGTCGTTTTCCGGTTCCCTTGCACTTAAATGTAATGGCCTTGAGAGCCCAATATATAAGCGTATAAACTTGTGCCGGTAGTTGGTTGTGACTCTCTCTATCGGATATGCAAGTAAAGAAAATAAACTGATCTTGTACAAAATTCTTAGCTTTCTTCAGTCAGCGGGCTGAGAGATAAAGGGTTTTTGACAAATAACCCTTAATCATACAAAACGAAACTGTAAAACGTACCACGTGTGTATCACATTATAATAAAGTCAGTCATTTTATATTTTCATATTTCTTCATCATCATTGGATTTTATTCTGATATAAGAAACCTGCCCGATACTAAATACCGATACCATGCTTTGGCGTGGTGGTTGAAAGATGTTTGGTGAAAGGAACTTGAAATTTGGCTGTGTTAATTCTCCGGTACGTGCTTCTCTTTTATTCCGTGTTTCTCAGAACAAGACACCTCCTTGTTTAGGTATGCAAAAGCTGCACTAGAGGCAATTGATACTTGTGGGAAATAGAAGTGATGTGTGCCAAGAAATTGAGGATTTAACCCTACATCAAACCAGCATCCCGGAAGAGTAATCCGTTACAATTCCAATCACTTCTTGCTGGTGAGGGAGCAGGATCTCGTAGAATTGAAGCACAATTTAATTAACTGATACTTGCTGTGACACTACCGTTTGTGTCACGTTCTTTACAGTGCTTAAAAGTTATTTTTATGTGTTAATTAACCTTGCTTTCTTTTCATGAATTCAATTTTGTAATTTCCCCTTTTTACCATTTTCCACACTTGTTCCTAAATACAACCAGATGCTCGAATGCAAGGTTTTAATTCTAACGATCTCATCCTTCTGACAGCATCAAAGATAGTCTGTAATAAATCAGTGAAATGAAATTAAACCCTAACGTTAGGGAATGAAAACGGGGTATGGAACACCTCGTACTTTGACGAACAGAAAAATAGACCGCTCAGAACGAAATTAAATACCCACTTCTTTCAATTCTCTTTTAGGAGAGCAGAGGGAGATAGGAGAGAAAGCAGCACTGGCATGTAAATATAATCATAATTCATTTCTTATAGACAAGTAGAAAAAGGTTACGAAAGTTGCTATCCCTATGGGTTGAAAGTTGTCACTTTTCCAGCTTTTTTTCAACCAGGTTGCTTTCGCCCTTAAAGCTCCCAAGAGTTATTTGCATTTGATTTTCCCTTGCAATGAACCATTATAGGTATAGGTCTAAAGAATCGAAGAACTAATCGCGTAGGAGAAATTGCGTCAGTCTTTTACAAATTCTCATCGTAATTGTCATTAGAAAATATATGAAGACCAGTGAGGAGAATTATATTAAAAGAAATATGTCAATGTTTGAGTTAGTTCGACATTCCCATCCGGTTTTTTTAGTTCAAGGAAGTGTTACACGTCATGATTCAGAATATTTTGAGGTTGCCTCTTTATTGATTTGCTGTAAGTATCAAACCTGTGGAAAGAGAAGCATGCACACTTGAGGAGTAAAGGGTTTTGATTAAGAACACAACATGGTGATTGAATGAGGTCTTAAACCTCCACTACTCGATTAGGGTACTGCCATATATGAAAGAGAATTCGCCAGTAACTTTTGTGACTTATCATAAGTCCACTTTCAGTACCTCCACTTTGTCATTTTTGTTTTCTCTAGTCTTCTCTCATCGTGAGTTGATGGCTTTACCGTCAGCAATTCTTCTCTTTTTAACTTGCAAAGCAAAGAGGATTAAAATGTTAGTAAAGTAACGAGATGTGCAAAATCAGCACACCCCGATACTCTTATTCTTGAAATACAAGCGGGGCTTTTAGTAGTGATTTTGCTCAAACGAGAATGTGATCTAGTAAGTCGATGAGGCAAAAATTATCCACATTCGTTCAAGTGTTTCTTCAATTTGATAAAAAAAGTGAAAACTGCCACAGCAATCATAATTTCTAGACGAAATAAAAGGCCGAGAACGTAATGATCAAGCTAAAAGTACAACATTTGTAAGATTGATTTGGGATCAAAACGCTCATTGGCTGCTATTAGGGAGGGTTTAGTAGACTCTATCCTTCATTCCTTGTAGATTGTGAAAATAACTGCACAAGACACGACCAAAAACTGAATAAAAACTCGTGGCTAGGCGCTGTACATAGACTTTTCATTTTTCCTATGAATTTCCATTTTAAAAGTTAATTTCTTTAATTATCATGGTGATTATATTTTCTTTGCCAGCTGTAGGTAATCAACATATCTCTATCATTCACTGGAGAGTTATTAACCTCGAAACGACCTCAACTCCTTCATACTGGATCCAGACTTCATTCATCCGGTAAGAAAACGTTTGTTATTGACAACTAAATATATTGTAAGTTTGCTGTTTCCGCCGAAGTGAAGCTACAATATATTTAACTAGTTTGGTTAACTATCCTTTCCAACTCATACTATCTCGATTGAATTGCTCTTTGAAAGGTCACACGAAAGACAGAAGCGTATATTTGAATCTTTTAAAAACAAATTAATATATAAATTTAGTCTAGAGAATGTTTCATCATGGAAACCTTACGCCTAAGCCTGCATGTATCTATTTTTAAAGAATGAATTTCGAAATTGAAAGAAGGAATGCAGACGCAAATCCGCTTGTGATCTTTTTTCAGTGAAATAACAAAACCTCCCTTTTTATCTCCCGCCCCTGGCCACTCGTTAAAGGAGACGGCATTTCTGCTCTTAAAAGGCGTGGCTTTTTTTCACTCAAATGATATTGTATCGGTGATCTCTTGTGTTTTGTGTGCTTGGATGCTATCGTTACTGGGTTACGTTAATCAGCTGTGCAGGGAAAATCGTTCATTCTAGGTGCCCTTGAGCAAGAAGCGGATATTACTAATGCAATTAAAATTTCCTATCTTTACAAATGATTTCCTCAGAGCATCTTTAGGTGAAAGTTTGAAGTGGTTCCTCTAAATAAATTAGTTGCTGTTAATCAAATGCAGCATTTCAAAGAGGGAAAGAGATCAAAGAGCGATCCTTAAGGGATATTGGATCTCATGACTCGAAAAAGTCGAGTGCTTCATACACCAAATGTTTTAAGCGATTTTATTAGAGATAAGACAATGTTTAGCCCCGTGATGGGATGATTTTTGCGGATATCGTGTTAAAAGGAACCTAATGGAAAGAGAACTTATCTTTGCAAATTCAACAGGAATAACAAGAAACATCTTCCGCTTGAAACGGTGATTCATTTTAATTGATAAATTAAGGACAATGATTTCCAATTTCAGTCTCGAAAGAAAGAAAATTAACCATTAATGAGATTGGAGTTTGACGTTTTTGAAAACAATGGCGCCCCTAAGAGTGCTTGTTCGTCGGAGTGTCTTTTAGGCCAAGAGCACTGTTCTCACGCATTCAGGGTTGCTCCGAAACTCGACCAATATTTTAACTGTTGATTCCAATCGCCTTTTTTTTTTTTTTTTTTTTTTTTGACAACTCTTTCAAGATATTATGCGCCAATGGTGTTAAAAAGGAAAGTAAGTATAGAAAAAAAAAAGAAAAAAAGAAAGAGACCGAAGTAATAGAGGAAGAAAACACTTAAAATCTTACTGCTGCCGTGTTCTTTATATCGTTTGCATCAACCGCGTGATGGAAACAACTGACTTTTTAAAATTCTTCACATAACAACAAAAAGCAAAAGTCCGGGAGGCTTTGTGTGTGGTGGTGTATTAAACACGCTGAAATGAGATGCTTCACTTTTTTTCGACGAAATTACTAATGTGGTTATATAATTATTTTATTGTCTTCTGTGCCACAATGTATTTCTCAATTTGAAAAGAATTCAAAGCGCAATTTCCTTTGGCTCCTTCGTAATTGTTCTTTCGTTAAAGTTATCTCCTCTGGAAATTGATGAACTCACGTCTCAGATTTTCAATTTAACAATGAGGAAAACTGAAACGCGAAATTCTGACGGCTTTGGTACCTCTGAGAAGAGAAAAGGAATATGAAAGAAAACGTGCTGTTGGTTTGAAAATTCGAGAATCTCCAAACCGTTTTTCCATCCTAGATGTGCTTCTCGATCCGCCCCTTTCTGTTGATGCTCTCTTAATGACATGGTGTTGGCATTAAGTTCCTTTCTTTTACCTAAAAAACTGTAGATCGAAGAAAGGTAGGAAATCCTTATGTATGCACTCTGGTTTCGAATCTAGTTAAAGGGATATGGTCATTTTTAACTTTTGAAAATACAAAAGATGTAAATGTGTCATCACGTTGTGACTGAAAAGCCCTGTTGAAGGGAGTCTCAATAAAGTATGTATGTAAATATAAGTTTGCTACTCTGTACCAATAAGGCGGTTAAACGTGACCCAAAATAACATTATGTATGATTATAAGTTGTTATCGAAGTATCTTCCACACAACGAAAAGGATAACTTTATAGTAGAACATAAATTTGCGGTTTCCTTTATTAGTAAGATTCATTAACTGAATTCCCCCAAATCACTTCTACTACATGTGCGATGCTGATAGCGCGTGCGAGATGTCAGGAATATCATGTTAAGTATATGGAAGCTGTTTAATCGTAGCAAATAACAAGGTGGTATTTGGCCCGTTTCGAATTTCATTAAAATTTCAAACTTTATTTATTGCAGCATGTTCGTCGAATATTCTTTCTTTTTGTTAGTGGGCCCCGCTGATTAGCGAAACCACAAAATATTTCGGAAACCCTCAAAATGATATCGGGAGTGTTTTCTAGATGTCTTCATCTGAGATTTTTATATTCAAAAATATACATACCACTGCTCTCTTTTCGCTAGTGAGAATTTATTATCTCTTTCGGATTAATCTCAAAAATTTCAGTTTAATAAGCACAACATGGTTGTAGATCAGAAGGGAAGACTTAAACTAGAAGAAAAATTTTCAACGGAACCGGTTACGCCAATACGGGCGCAAAGACATTTTCGTTGAAAGTGATTCATCGTGATTAAAAAAAGAAATAGCAAGGGACACTTTTCAATTTGCGCTGTCATTAAATTTTGATACGTTGAGAGGGAAACTAGCTATATGTTTTTGTTTACTTAGCTCACATTCTTACTCCACGTTTTGATTACTTTCGGTTTTTACGTAATTTTTCCTTTTTTGGGAGCAGTTAAAGGTTGAAATCTAGATTCGAAAGAAAATGTTTTTATAGATATATTAATACTCTTTCGTTTCCTTCTCATTTGCGAGAGTCGTGAATTCTGTGAAAACAACAGATGGCCATTACATCTACATAAGCGAAGGGAACGACTTTCTTTTGTCTTGCCAAAGGAAATGTTGTACTTTGATAAATGAAATTTATCGCCCCTTTATTTGTCCGTAATTTGCGAGCGTTTATTCTTTTGAAAGATCGAAGACGTGATATAAAGGCAGGATGATTTGTTAGCTGTTGAGGATTCGAAGATTAGAGGGTGAACAAGTCGGAAAAACGGAGCAATAAAACACGACGGGACAAGTAATTACATAGATTGAAAAATGATCAGGACTTTGTCTCGCTAATTCAAACAATAAATGTAATAAAAGAAGAAAAAAAAGAGAGTAGCAGGACGCAAACGCGAAAAATATTCTTAAAAACTTATCAGACGGGCTTATTCTAAAGTCTGTGTACTAATCCCAAGTTACACCAAAGCTTTGAAATATATTTACTTAAAAGATAGGTATCTTTCTGAGAACGACTCGGAAATTGTCCTAATTTTAAGGTTTTTGGCAGTAATGGAAAGAGAACAGATCACAATAGCAATGATAAATCTGGTGAAGATGTCGTATTTAAAATAGAAATAGTAGAAATTTCCGTGGATACAGAAAAGCCGTTAATGCGAATGCTATCAGTGTTAAGAGTATGCATGGCCACTGACAAACTAAATCGGTGTCGCTCACCAATCATGCAATGCATGTCATCCTTGCATCAGTACTACATTACTCTGTTCATCGTTTTGCCAAATTCACATTATCTTATTGGACACCAGACGATAAATAGTAAAGCTGTGCATCGTTACTAAGTAGACTAAAAACAAATGATTTTATCTAGTATCTTTAATAACCTTGATTCTTGGCATTGACAAATATTTTTCTTAAATCGTAAGTCAATTGTCCAACCCTTGCTTTCATACTCATACTCCCTCTTATTTATCATCATCTCAATGAAAACACGAGATATATTTTGAACGATTACAACTTAGGAAGCAAACGACCTAAAATGTTCATGAACGATATTTTCAACAACTCATCAACTATTAAAGGAAGATGTAGTACTTTTTGGACCGTGGAATAAAAGGAAAAGTCTTCCTAACGCCTACCAATTTCAACCTCGCGTTCTGATACTTGAGTTTCAGAAACCTCGTGGCGAGCTCGGCCGTATCATAGTATGCTAGATTCATTTGGGACTCTAAAGCTACCGAACAGTTTTTGTGTCCCAAGACAAGGTAGTTCAATGCCCTCCGAAAAATGCGTTTTCGTGCTGCTTGTTTCTCGGAGAACTCAACGAAGAGAGCATATTTTTAACTCACGCACACAGGTTTCAATGTCGTTTGTGAGTTACTCTTTGTTCTAAGCTGTTATTTAGGAAACAAATGTTTAGATATACGACCTCTTTGTAAAAGATCGAAGTCAGAAAATATTGTTAGTGAACTGCACAAATCACGAAATTGGAAAGCGTTGAAGTTACAACAGTTTAATTTTTAATTTCCTCCCTTTCAAGAAAACAACATTTTGATTTAAGTTGAATTGTTAAACCATTACCTGGTTTGATTTTTCGTGTTTTAGACTGCGTGGTATTTTCTCTTGCTTTCTAGATCTCTAGTCTCTGAAGTTTCAAAGGAATTTTCTACGGTCTGGTGACGATTGCTCTCAGCCCTAATTATGTCGACCTACGCGTTGAAATCACGAATTTATAGGCTATATACAGTCAAGATTTGAAAGGAAGTAAATGTTCTCCTACTTTTAATTATCATTATTATTTTGGCTTTTAAAAGGCACTGGTTAAAAACTGACTTTTGTATAGATGTATGGAATTTTTAGTAGTGGGCTCCCGCTTAGTTTTATTGAGTCTCTTTTGTGAGAATCATGTTTGAAAGTAGGGTCTAGATCGAGGAGTTTCTAAATAGCGTAAAAGTATCCTATCATAAAATTTTCCTTAATCTTTCAGATTTCGTGTTTAAAGAATAGTCGGACCAAAAAAATACAATTTTGACACCACCGAAACTTCGTGAAAACCTTTTTCATGAGGCGCTTTAGGCTAACTGTCTCACGCTTACTGTTTACTATAACCGCAATTAAGATCTAATGTATTCATTCTAATTGTTTGATTGTCAACAACACGTACGATGCATTCGCGATCAAGAAAGTATGAAAAAGGGCACTATTCTCTCAGTTACCGAAGGTACAGCAAAAACTAGTGCACGGTCGAAAATCTCGGAAAATATAGGCTATCATTGAAGATTCTCGCACTTGAAATGCTTGATTTATTGTATCAGTTAAACTTACCTGAAAACATAGTCGACTCTATTTCGGCGAGAAAATCAATTCCGTTGCCTGAAGGCGTAAAATTGTGCACATAAGTTAACCTTAGATTAAGGGACATCGTTTCAATCGTTGATCGAAACAATACTGATATTGTGCTCTACTGAAGTTACTTGAAATAGACAGAGGGCCAAACGAGGACCGTATCGATAGTTTTGAGTTTCCTTGTACATAGTTTCGTTTTGAGGGTGAAATTGTGAGAAATTCAAGAGATAACTTAGGTCACGTAGGATAATTCTGATTTGATGTGCATTTACTCCACAGTTCCTCGACTCAGCTCAGTGGCTTGTGTATGGGGTCCCAGGGTTTCTCAGTTTGAGCTGTAACTTTTGTTGTTTTAATATTGGGAAGCCAAATAATAAAATGAGCTCGTTTGGTTCAGCGTGAACTGTTGTAATCCTGGTTGTCGCTGGATATGAACTGTATGAACTCCGCATTTCGTTTTCCAGCTTAATTCTGTCCAGGAAAGGTTTTTGATGAAGAAGATACCCTAGCCAGAAAAACAAAACTAGACTTCTTAATTTCTGGAAAGAAAAGAAAAAAAATACGCAAGTAATTTTTGTGTGGTGTAATGCTCCCTCTTTCTACAGGAAATTGTCTGTGTCAAATTGTCTTCCTACGACTTGTACATATCTTCCCATCAGATTCCGTGGTTTGAAAATTCTCACGATCCACCCTTATGAAAAAACCGCATCTCAAAAAGAGTCCTTTTTTAGACTTAATTCATCCGGTCACAAGGATAAGCCAACGCTTTTTGGAGACATAACCAGTATATTGTTTATTTGTTTCATATAAGAAATTGGTTATTAAACTTTTTTCGACTTCACTTTTCTTTTTATCGGGTTCTGTTTATTACGTAATTTAGGCTCCTTTGCCTATCTAGTTTGAGTTTGACCGTAATCTTTTAAATGCCTTTTAAATAAATGATAGTATTGCAATATATAAACAGATACCTAGTGAAGTTTTTGCAAACAGGATTTTTAATTATCTTCACAAGTTTAAAACCATTATTACTTGTGTTCCACTTTTTGTTAATATTAGGAAAGTACTTTGTAGAGTGTATTCTGGACTTTTCGATCTGTAAGCCCCCGGAGGGATATGAAATCAACGGTTGTTATCTCAAATGATCCTATACATAGGCCAAGCATTTTAGGTGATTATTTTCAAGTTTTACTTCAAGTAGAACTACTTTTTGATCGTTAGGAATTTTCGTTTCAAGAATGCGAGCTATGAGTTCCCTTTGTAGCCGTGCGTGATTTACAGAGCCTGAAATGCTGTCCACTTGTAAGGGTCAATGATTTCGACCCCATTTGGATGACTTAGCGAATAGGAATCTATATTAATCGTTTGCTTTCGTCATCTAGGGCGAATTAATCAACAGTGGAACCTTTTGCAGAGGCTCCGGCTATTTTTATCATATTTCAGCTCTAAAGAGCAATCTACCAACGCAGAGCTATATATCGTTGTGTTTAGACCGCAATTTGTGCGTGTGAACTGAAATAATCAGCGATGAATTACAATCTCATTAGTTACCTTAGATCGTGGTGTCCATTCAGGTTAAGTCGATTCGTAAGTCATCCGAGTAAGTGGATTTGCTGACAGCTTTTACACGAGTGTCTTTTGAAAAACAACCGCAAATACAAAGGAAATGGATTGTAATGTCAGTACGGAAAAATTGTTGGTCTAAACTTTAGTTTATTTTCCTCTCACGGGATCACCACAGTGCAGCTTACACACATAACTCTAGCTGATGCTAAGCTGCGAAAATCCATCTGATCTTGAGAAAGGGTTTTATAGCCATTCTCCGCCTTCGACTTTCAATCTGACAATGGCTAATTTGTTGTATATACAAAATCCACTGGGCGCTTTTATTGTAAACTGCTGATTAAATTAACGAAAAATCCCTTTTGTTTTACATAAACTGAAGATTACAGTGGACGACTTTAGTCAAGAAACGAAAACTTTTTACTGAGACTCTGGGAGGTACGGATGTTGAAATTTGGCATGAATGAATTTACGAGGGCCTGGAGCACAATACATTTACATGAGGCACGTTCACAGGAAAAGAGAGAAATTAGAATTCATTCCTTTCCATTTCGTTTCGACACAAAAGTTTTAAGTCGAGCTATTGTTCTCTTTGCTGATAATGTCTTCTCAGGAGAGCATTTTCGACACCTTGCTTGTCAACCTGTCGTCATTAATCATTCGCAAATACTAAGTGCGTTATGTAAATAAGGTTGTCTTGTTTGTGCTTATGGGGGCGCGATTTTTCCATTACCTTAACCGACCAGTAGAAAACGCTAAAAAGAATCTCATTTCCATTTGCCACAATAAAAGTGTGTGTTGACGTGTGATAAATTTCGGAAGCCACGCAAACGTTATCTATCTTCTCTTTTAATTTCGTGACACCTGTTGTCAGTGTTTGCTAAACTCGGTCATGAGGTAAACTCTTTTTTTCGAGCGGAGATCACTTTACTTGCTGTAAACCCTGTGCACAGTTAAGCCTACACGGTGTAAAAACCGTGATGAGAACGTAAGCCCTTGATTTAGAAGCCAAACAATGCCCGTTTTCATTTTTGCGTTCCACAAATGGTCGACGCAGCCTGCATAACGATCGCTGAAGAGTCCAATTGTCAATGGCATAATAACGCTCCACCCATTTTTGAACAGCGAATAATACTTTGCTTTTTATAGTTCGCTTGAATGAATTCACAATATAATTAGATTTAGACTTCAAGAGTCAGCAAATTACAGATTAAAAGTGACTTCTCCCAAGAGGATAGTCATTAACTATTAATTGAGCTAGCAAATGTACGTAACACAGGAAATACATAAATTCACGAAAACAATGGGCCCACTAAAAGACTGTCCACATCGTTACGTAGGGGTATAAATACTCGCGCGGAAGCGAAATCTGTCAGTCAGATGCGTCGAGGATGAAGGTGTAAAACACCTCGAAACAGGTTTCAAGTTAGAAAAGAATGGACGGTGCTATGAGTACGTTTGGTCTGCCACCGTTCGACATTGGTCAAGATTTTAGTATTCCGCCTCATTTACGCAACCCGGAAAATTTTAATGCTCGCTTTCCCAATGCACGTTTTCCCAGCGCAATTTCGAACATTTTCAGGGCCGGAGATTACGCCAGCAAAAGCGTTAGTGACGATCATGGCGGTCGCCACATGGATATGAGCAATGGAATAGAAGACATCTCCGAAATTGGAGACAACGAGCTGCCCATTTCTGTGGCCGCTATGAATGAACCTTATCTTACCTCGGGGACTACGACGCTTGGATGCACACAACAACAACACAGTTCTTTACACACAACGATTCCGCCGCTGCAATCGTCCAATTTTTTCTCCGACCCCGTCACTTCTGAAGCGGACTCTTATTCGAGGGACATGCCATTCGCGAGCCCTATGGATTTCAATATAAAGAACGAACAAGAGCCTCGATTTCACCTAAATCCAAGTTCTGCTATCTCAAGCATATCGAGTGCACTACAGCCCAACAAACCAAACATCATGCGTTCGATTTACGGCCCCAACTTAAATCCCTCTTTCCCAGATCCAGCCTCTCAGTCGATGTACACTTACATTCATCAAACGCCGGTAAGCAACGATTCAAAAGCGCCGCAGTTTTACCGACCGTTTCCCGGCTTCCCGCCTTTTGATACGCCAGAATCCATTCAGGACAATCACGGCTTTTCAAAGTCAGACGACAGCCGAATTTTTTCCCCGGTTCCCAGCAGTCACAGGCCTCAGATTATCGACCGTCAAAAGCCACAAGGCACCAACCGAGCGGACGCTCACGACGTTGAAGATGTTGACGATGCTAACCGTTGTAAAAACACAGTGGAAGGTACTAAAACGTCAGTTCGTCGCCTCAAGAAGTGGTACAAAGACAAGTACGGCAAATCTATCGACATGAACACTGTTACACGCCAAATGGCTCTAGAAATGTTGAAAGATTTCTTTCTCGAAATTCGCGACACGCGGCCAGGTAAAGAAGGAAACGAATACGAACCTGTGACACTGACAACGTACAGAAATGGTCTGAGGAGATATTTCCTCGAAAGAAAGTGTCCACCCGCTGTAGAAAACTTCGATTTGGCCGATCGAGAATTCGATGTAGTCAACTATGGCCTGGTCTCAAAGAGGAACGAGCTCAAGCGCAAAGGAAAAGGAAACCACCCAAACGTGGTTGAAAGCATTACCGAAGAGCAGTTAGAGAGAATGTGGGCCTCGGGAGCTATTGGAGTGCACGCACCGAGACCTTTATTACGACTCCAGTGGTGGATTAACACAGTCAGTCATGGAATAAGAGGACGCATGGCCCACCATGACCTAAGCATCGATGACTTTCGCATCTCTCGCGGCCCAGACGGCAAGATCATAATTGACCACATGAAAGCTGGGAACAAGAGACCAAGGGCGGACGAAGAGAAAGACAACCCTAGAAGCAAGAAAAAGTGCAAAGCCCGGGTAGCAGCCACCGATGGAAGCGAACGAGATCCCGTACGTGCGTTCGAGGTGTACCTCCGTCACCGTCCACCTGGTATCTCGTCGTTTTATCTCACCCCCAAGCACAAGCCTAAGGGAGATATCTGGTTCAATAAAGTGCCCATGGGCAAAAATTCTATCGGAAGAATCATGAGGGAAATCAAGGCAATTGCTGGGATAGGATAATTTTCACTGGCTGAGAACTCTAATTCAATGAGAACTTTACTGCTGCTTCAAAGGTAGCAGAAGGAACTTTATGACCATTGCAAAGGTCAATCGCCTCGCGCGAGACTTAACATAGAGACGGTTTCAAACCATTTTCTTTGAACTGAAGGACTGATACACTCGTAAGTAAACACTACAAATGGCTTCTGCTCTTTTAAAGAAGAAATCTTGAAATTTTTTATATAAAATTATAAAATTTTATGCTATTAAGAGTAAGAGAATCAACTATATGCGATACACACATACAAATATATCTATATATAAAATAATGTTTTTGGTATATCATTGGGAAAAAGTTTATTAAGTAACAACTCGAAAACTGCTCATGGGATTTTCCATCATTTGCAAGAATTTAAACCTTAGTATTTAATATATTAACTATGTCAGTAATAACCTTTCAGTGCTTACTTAAGTTTAGTTCGCGTTGCCTTTCAGTGATCCATTTATTTCAAAAGGAAAAACTCACGAGGTTTGCGAGAATTCTCAAAAGTAAGATACAACCGCGTGGCTTTGAAACGCTTAATAAATTAAAATTTAGAGGATTTTAAACATAACGGAATTTCTCTTTGAGAGCATAGCTTTTTCACAGCGTCATGGAAGATCTCGTTTTGCAGCCAAAAAGATTTTAAATTGTAATGAATTCGTTATTGTCCTCGGGCGTTTTATCTTTTCTCCTTATCCATCAGGAGTTCAATGTGTTTTTCGATGCACAAACTCCTTACTAATCAAAACATTCTTGGCAAGTATCTTGTGGAAATGAATTATCTTGGAATATAGCTAGAATCTTTTTTTAACAAAGCTTTCTAAGAAAACTTTTAATATAAAAAAACATAACAAGAAAGAAAAAAGGGCCTTTCAAAAGGTCAACACAATTAGCTGTGAAAAAGGCGTTTCTTCACACACAGGTTTCATAGAACACCAAAATCTACAAAGGAGATTTGAAAAGTTGAAAGATAAGAGAATGTATTAGCTTATAACGATTTATTGTAATGAATATATTTTTTATCAAAATAAGCGAGGAGTGTTAAATTTTGTTCGCTAGGGCCATTTCGCACCATCGCCGCTTCCGCAAACGGCGTAGAAGTTCTTTAGTACTAGATTAAATTTCAGATAGGAGAAAATCGCCATGTAAATAGATTTATAGTTTCTTTCATTGCTTTACCTTGTGCCCACGAGAGCGTTTTATTAACTCTTAAGAGAACCCGACGAGCGGAAGGCAGTAGAAGCCGATCGTAGAACACAAATGTATTTAGATAACAGTTCACCATTGTTTAATAAAGAGATGGGACAAGACTACCTTTGTGTTAGTGATGTTAGATTACTCCTATCTTCGTTTGGATCAGTTTTACCGTTTTGCTAAGTAAAGGCTAGCAAAAGACCACTAAGAAGCGTGCTTTTACCGTTTGAAAGAATAAGTTTGCAATTGAGCTTTTTCGCAAATGCTTTTAAGAGCAATCGCTCGAGTTTTTACTCCAGGTTATTTAATCTCCTTGCCCTCATTCTTTCATGCCCATTTGAACAAATGAATTACTTCCATTGATGTACATTTTCACCATTTTACCTTAAAATTTCACCCGAAGAAATAGAAATAGTTGCACGGAATTAATTATCAGTTCCTTACGGTTTTTATTTATCCTCAAAGCCTTTCATGTTACTTCGCTTAAGGAATTTTATTTCTCGCAAATTAAGAAGGCGTTTACAAAGCTCAATTTTTGAAAGTTTACTCTCCAGGAACAGAAAACTGTAATGTCTATTTTAGGTTACGCTGTTCATGTAAATGATCTTGACGAGTTTGTTCGTTACATTGCGCTTGTTTCTTGAAAGCTAATCTTTAAAGGTTCGTCTAATCTACATAGTAAAGAAATAAAATTCTAGCTGTGTGAGTAAATTATTTGGGTTCTCGTGAGTAATTATGGAAGCTTTCGTGAGTTGCTATGATGTTGTTTTGGCTCCTATTACAAACACACGGCAACAGTTCCGTGACTTCTAAATTGCTCTCCGTCAAACCAAACTCCCTTTGACGCATGTCAAACCCGACGTCTTGGTGGCAATCGGCGCGCGCAACAAAGTGAGCCGAAACAAGTCCTGCCTCTTAGACAAGCAAAACTAGATCCAATATCGGCACGATTCCCGTGGTAAAATTTCATTTCTTTCGAGAGCGACCTAGCAGTTTTTCTGCATAAGCAATCTGCGGTCGCCTTGTATGGGAAGTAAAAGAGTAAGGAGTAAATTGTTTCAAGAGGGTGATTATCACTTAGATTACGATAATAATAGTTAGGAGTCGACCAATATAACGGTGGCACGGTTGACGTTTTTGCGGGTAGAGGAACCGGTATTTTTTTGTCATAATTGCATGCTTCCTTTAAAGTTCATTCTGTTTACGTGACTAAAGGTACTCCTAAGAGGCATACAAACTCGCACCTTTTGGAAAGCCACCCATATCGACACAATTAAACTTCGGCAAAGGAAAAGGATTTCACTTACAAAAATAACAAACAAGTGGGCAGGCGCAATCTGATAGGATTTTTTTTGCGGCAAGTTGAGAGAGATTCTTAAATTATGAATAAAGCTTTAAGTTTTCTGTTGTTCCCGCCCCTTGGCGTGCCTTCTCATTGTCCAGAGACAACTCTAGAGTAAGCACATAAAACGCGAGAGAGATTCACTGTACGCTTTGTAACTCTAACTAAATGGGATCTCCTTTCAGAGATGATTTTCTCAAGGCTTGTTCACTTTCGATTCTGCTATTGGTAACAAAAATCGTGATCATAGTAAATGATCGTGCTCCCAAACTACAGACAATGGGCTCTTCTAGTGGGTCGTTAAAGCGTGGGGCAATAAGTTGCGGCGACAATTTCACGCAATAAAATTCCCATCGTCCAATCAATGAAACACCTATGGACAAGATGTCTCGGTCCTTAACGAAAAAAAGATACCAAACGCAATACACATTCGCGGACTTTGGCTTCAAAGCACTGTCTCTATAACAACGCTCAAAACACTAATTTTAAGTTTTAAAAAGTGCCCTCATCTTGATGAAAAAGAGGCCAATTTTAAAAGTTACGTAATTGCGTTTCCATAAATATATACCTTGCGAAAAGGCAGAGGCCGCTTCTTTAGGAAAAAGATAAAATAGGCGATAAACTGCACTTTTAAAATTAGATATCCGGTGGTTTTCTGAGATTGCATCGTCGCAAATTATTTAAGCGATTTTTAAGTTATTTTTATCGTGGCAGGGGGTTGTGACTTGGTTAAAATTGCGTCCATTTCGTGCTTATTCTTGATTTTCCTTTAACTCCGTTAGTGTTGGAAGCGGAAAGGTTGGAAGATCAAACTGAAATCGTTAAAAAACTCGGTTTCTTTTTAGGCTCATAAGCATTAAATATTCTAAATTTTGCACAAGTGTCAAAAAAAGAGTGAGTAGGTAAAGACGTTCCCACTCCCATTTTTGTACCTCGAGGTACGCAACATAGCTTCACAGGTGTTGGTTGAAGACTCGCATTACAGATCATGATCATGTCTGCCTTACCGTTTGGTTATACATGGTAAATATATGTTTACAAGTGTGTATTTCTTTTTCCTGCTAAAATATTTAAGGATTTACGAGCTTCTATGTTAGCCTTTGTAGAGATCTTCAGCCGGGATTTGCAGCCCGAGGGAGTTTTGATATACGGAAGGTTTGTTAAATGTGTATCGTGTGCTTTAGTCTAATATAAAAGGCGATGCGTCTAGATGACGCGACCCACAGCCAATCTTTGGATATGGGTTGACGTAGGTGGGTAGATAATGATTCTCTGATTGTCAAGGATCCTGAAAGTCACTTTAAACTTGTTAAAGACGACTGTTACTTTTTAACTTGGATATTCGGTACCTCCAGAGTTACAAAAATATGGCTAAATAAACCTTTTTTATTGTCCACTCAACAACGATATAAATTTGGTTTGGTCTCTGTAATTTCTTTGTTGTTCAATGCAAGCTATGAAACTCCAGTACTGGTTTTTCCTTCGGATGCGTGCTTTAGCAGTCACAATATTCTGCCTGCATCGGAATCTTCTGGTGGAGAGAATGAGTGCATGATATTGAAAGATGTTAGTGGACATTTTAATTTTGTGCTATATATAGTTTAAGCACGAATATAGATGCTATAGTTTCCGAGACTCATGTCTGTAGGTCAAATAAATAGCAGAGACAGAGGCACTTAGCAATGTTGAGATCGAGCCTAATAGACTCCAACGAGAAAAGCAAACAGCAAAGTCAGATAAGATAAGGGATTTGGCTTTGGATGCCCAAAAAAATACTTGTGTTTACGATGTCTGTGACTGGAAAGTAAAGTGCAGTTGTTATATGGGAACGCGTGCATTAAGTGAACGATAAATCAAATGATTACCGATCACATAGTATTTCAAATTGGTTGGTCAGGTTTATTTGATATAGGGAAACTAGATGCTTGGCTGGGCAATAGAGAATATGATTACACTACGTGTCTTTTGGACATGTTTCGATAAAAATAAAGACATACATACACAAAAATGATTTAGGCACCCCACGTGTTGAAGTATCATTTGTGGTTTTCCTGTTCACCTCTGAATTAAAAAGAATGGAATTTTCCTTTGTGCTCTGGTTTTTAAGAATGATAGCTTTCCTCGGCTTTCTCTTGCTATTTTACTTTTGAAGTTTCTTCCAGAGCGGTCGAATCACCTCAAATGTAGTATTATTTGAGTTTTCTTTTAATGTTAGTTGTCCATAAACTAATAGGGGTGCCATGAGTAATAGAAGCTTGTGTATAGGAGGAAAGAAACTGAATATTCAGAGTGCTCTTGTTTTATATTTTCTTTTTCATATAAATCTATCTATTACCTGAATATCATAGACGAACCGTTTTCAGGATAATTAAAGCTGTGAGTAATACTCGGATACTCCGTGCTGTGATGCGAACTTTCAAAATTATTTTTCTAAGCTGTTCTCTGATAATTTGAATATAGTATGCTCTACCTTGAGCAAGATTTATCAGTTGTTGATCATGCTAAAACTGTCAAAAAATTACTCTTCCAATGATTTTAGGTTTACCCAACTCAATCATATCTGAACCCGTTTACAGCAGGAAAGACTTCAATCTCTACATCAAAATATCAAATAAATAAATAAAGTGTTTAACTCGCTACGATTCGACTTCCGTCATTACTAAAGTCCCTCTCTCTCTCTTGCTGATATGTTCAAGTTTGGCTGATGAATTTACCAATATATGTGTCTTTCGATTTGTGCACACTGATGTCCACACATATATCCGGTGTTAAATATAGTAAAGTGGAGTGTTTATTGTGGATTGAAAAGAGAACACATCAGCGAGCAATACTGTTCATGCAAATAGTGAGCTATTGAAGTTGATTCGTGTTAAAAATGCTAAATTGTTTCCTAGTTAGACCTTTTTAAATATGGCGGCCGTTGGCAAGCCTCCCCGCCGATGGAAGTATTAAGTTATTCTCGCCAGGATAAGATAAAGAACCTCCTATGGAGCGAAGATTGTTACAAGCCACTTTGTTTGGTAATTTTGTCAAATGTTTACATCGACAGTCTTTGAAGACGAAAGGAACATGTCGCACGCCGTTGCGCGCAGCGAATTTTAAGCCACGGTCATTGTTATCGTTTTAATTGTTTGATTATAAGACTCATTTGCCTTCGGCCGTTAACAAGATTGACTCAGCAATTGAAGCGCCGGTATAAACAAAAACCATTTTGCTGCGGTGAAGTTTTTTCGGGTGAAGTTTTGGAGTCGATCTTACTGAAAATTGTATGTTCCTACAATCGCATGGTGTAACTCGTTTCCGGTCACAGAGTAGGCCCTTGCTGGAGTGAATCATTTAAAACACATTCGCGGTTTTTTGTTTACTAATGTTGCTCACGCGCATGAAATCAAAGGAGATATCTCACCACAATTCATACAACCTTGCAAATTACTACTAGAAGTCATATAAAAAGCAAATTTTCATGGGATATTTAAGCTCCGTTTGTTACTTTGTTCGCACAGATGAGAATAACTATTTGTTAAATTGCTTTGCCGATACAGTTCGTAAGCCTTTTACTGCGCTCAAACTTTAAGAAAATTAGGAGTGCTTTAACTAGCTCACACTAGTGACGCGATAGTGTCGAGTGGTACTCAAAAAAGCGTAGGCGTGATAGGCTGTAATAAAAACTTATATGATTAGTTCACCAGATGCATTTCCTGAATGAGCCAATTACGGCTTCATTATAAATGGGCTTTTAGCGCACCTCCCAGCGAGTTTGCATCACGCAATGCCATACATTTACGTGAAAGCACGCCCTGTTTACCCGCTAGAAAATTCAGTTCTTTCCATCGTTTCAAACATTTTTCTTTGTCGTCACTTCAAACGTGAGTCTGGATTAAATTAATTTTAGATGATGCCTCCTGGGTATTAAAAAAAATTATATCTTTGTTATCCTGGTTCGTTGACGTAATAACCACCAAACGCATTAGGCCAATTTGCAGCTCTTTCTGTTCGTAAACTGATCTAATTATCTCTGTTTACAGGTTTCGAGCACGAAACCTGTTACTTTGCGTGCGAATGTTAAAGCTGTTTTCACTTTCAAAGCGTCAAGCGTTTCTCTTATTCCAGAAATTTCTTGGCTCTCAACTACGATCAGTCTCTTGGGAAATTTGGCCGTGCTGTGGCCAAATTTTATCTTGTTTTGTCGACAAGGTCGAGCGGAGCGAGCTTTGCACTTAGATCAGAGATAGCCCCCCTAATTGTCTGAGTGAAATTCGCCTCCAGCAATTTTAGAACTACCAGAATTTTAACGACTTACTGATAACTGACACACGTCAACTACAGCATATTTAATTATGTTTATGTGAGGTGTTCGTAAGCATTGTGGCTTTTGTTCACGCCCCTTGTGAAACAATCGTAAAAATCATAAAAAGTAAATTTGTTCCATGCAAACTTTTTGTTCTTATAATCTTTCCCATATTATACTCCACAATTAGGCAGATAATTCATTCATCCAAAAAGCCAGCCTTTTTCTGGGAAAAATTTTGACGGATATGCCATTTCCTGCCTAATCTAGCCTGTGCTAGCCACATTTTAGACAGGAAATTGTTATCCCTCATTGTTCTCACCAAACCATTACGATACTTGTTTTAATTCTGCGTTATCATAATCGCACAATGTCTGTTCTGCCCATAGCGTGCAGTGACGAAGGTAATTTGCTGAGTAATGGTGACAGGTTTGTCCGGCCACAAAACATTGTATTTACAATGAGGATAGGCTTTCATTGCCGTGGAATTGGTGGTGCTGCATGCGGTCTCAGTCACTAGCTCTTGTTATGTATTTATTAGTCCTTACAGTAACTATGAAAACTCTTGAACGAGAGAGCAATACCAAACACGTGAAAATTTAACATGGCTAGCAAAGCGGATCAAGACGTGTTTTTCTTTTCCGCTTTTGTCGTCGTTGTCAAGGTTTCTCAATTTTGACGTAAATTAGCGCTTGACCTGTCAAGTAGACTCAGCTGCTTTTCGTGAAGAAACGCATAATTTAGTATAATTATTTCCACTGTTCAAACACTCTAGAAAAAGGTCGTACACCGTGAATCCTTTTGAATGCTGACGTTAATTCTTCCTGTTTATATAAAAATATATCAATAACGCTGTCTCATTCCCAATAATTACTTGAAACAGTTCTTCATCGACAAAAGCACTGTTAGATGAGTCAGCTTTCGTGGCCTTTCCCTGACAGGTGGGCCATTTATCACCCCCAGTTACTTTTTTATTTGAATAAGTTTTCCTTTTAGTATTTTCACACAAAATTAAGAATGAAGAGGCATAATCAGTGGAGGACGGGCGTTACAAAGGAAGTGGTTCAAAGTAGCCTGGAGAAATAAATAAAGAGACCGCAACTGGGAGGTTTCAGAGTAGATTTACACTTTCAGGTCACGAAACAATTGACGCAAACACGGATGGTTTTAGTTTGTATTTTAAGTCATTATGAATAAATCAATTTACAGTTGAAAAAAAAAAAATAGAAAATAAAAGAAAGGATCAGAAGATGTTGAAAATTTTATTTTCATAGAAGTTTACATTTTAATGAACAGAATTTTGGCTCAGACAACTTCTGCTAGTATTTGCCTTTTTAATTCGTTTTTCGCTTAGTTCAATTACCAATTCCAGAAAACTCCGCGCTGTTTTTGCGAGAAAGATAATTTTCACCAAAGCTTTTAGCAGGAAAATGGATTTCCTTTCTACCTTTTTTTAAAAATTAAACAAATATAAGGTTTAAGACTTAGGAAAAGTTTTCATTGCATCTTGTTACAAAAAGAGAGAAGTATATCGAAAATAAATAATTTTCGCCAACTAGTTCTCTTTAGGTAACTATTCCAAGCGTCGATAGCTGTCTCTTCCAGGTTGGCTATTATTTTAGTGAAATGTCAAACAAAAATTTCTTTCTTGCGACAAGAATTCAATACAAGGTCAAAAAGAAAATTTTAAGACATTTATAATATTATTAGTTACTGCTATACTAAAACTTATTTTTTGTCAGTATGTTTTTCAGTATTTTCTTGTTTTCATGTCACCTCCCTTTACTTTGTTTCGCATCTTTCCTGTAATCTTTCTCCACAGAACCGGATTCCCTAGCTACACACCATTCTTCAAATACTTATTACTAACTCTTTGCCTTTCATTTAAACAAAGACTTTGACCAGTGGAATAAAGAAACTGTAAGAGAGACAACAAAAGAATAAACGCCCACTCTTTTTAAAATAGGAACAAGAAAAAGAAGAATAAGAACGCACCTCTCTGATATAGGAACAAGAAAAGAAGAGAGAAATGAAGATAAAAAAAGGGAAATTCTGGAAATTTGTCTCAGTTGCATTTATAAGATTTACACTTATTTTTGATCATTGACTTCACTGTTTATACAGTAGAGAAGATTATGAATTTCGTATTCTTCCATTTGAAATGACGCGGAAATCGTTTAATCAGACACAGCTGACTGTTTCTTGAAGAGATTTTTGAAAATCTTTGGCATATTTAGGAGAAAATGCTTCATAACTGACGATGATAATACACCGATTTCACTTATAAACAGTGAAGACCAATACCAAGTAAAACTTCATGGCTAAACAATATTTCAGCATGAAATCACGATAAGTAAATCCAAATGTTGAGTGTGACAAATAAAATATTTTAGACAGCAGTTAAGAAAAACCTGAAGGAAATATTGAAGATCTAGAACCATTTCCACCCATCGATAGCTATACTGTGTCAATATTTTGTGGGCATAACTTGATTCCTTTAAGTCGCATAGAAGGGGATGATCAAGGAATTATTTTGTTAATCAATATTGAAAATGGCATTTTGCTAAATACTTAGTTGAAATATGTGAACGTTACAGAAAAGCACGGGATTTATCATTAAAAATTCGGTAAAAGTCGATAAGATTATTAGGTAAGGGATACAAAAATCATCCACCGGCAGAATATCTCTTCAGGAATTTCTGTCACACCGACTGCTCATTTCGTTCCACTTAAGAGATTAGATCTCAAATCAATTTTTACTATATCGGCTCTTTGATTTTGAAATGACGGCCTATTTTAAGATTAAGAGGGTAAATCATGGGATAGGTTTCGCTCCCTTTGTACTCGATTATCAGCTTTTCTTTGTTGTGGGCGCATTACGTCTTTTGGTAATGACCTAACCACTTGAGCCGAGCTATTTCAGTTTTGTTTTGTAACCGCAATTGTTGCTATGTTTTTTTTCGTCGTTAAGCTCTTATCGCTTGCATCTCTTGAGGATGACGGAAAATGCGACCATTGTACTAACACGATTGCGACGCTTGGATTTTCGTTAACATTCCTGAGCATGAAATATAGTTCTCTACCAAGAATAGGAAATCGAACCCTTATGGCTTGCATTTAGGTTTGGCTGGTGAATAGATCTTGAAGTGTCTTGGTTCTTTAATTTAGACATCAGTAAGGTTCACATTCAGTTTCTGTACTACAGTCGCTTCTGAATTATTTGCTTTGCTTCTAGAAACAGCTTTTGGCATTCAAGATAAAGTTAAGGCGGTGCACAATTGTTACAATTTTATACATATATTTAGCCTTAGGGAATAACATGCTAGATTTGTAGTATTTGGTGTATCACATTCTTGTAAATAAGTCATTTTGAAAAACACGAGCCAATGACGTATTCTCAACATCAAAAATAGTACGATGAAGTGTTTTTGTGTTCTTCTGTGGCTACGAATGTTTCTTTAATTAGTTTCTGTACAATATAACAATCCACATTTCCTCTACATTGCTTTTTAGAAGATTGTATGATTGAATCTTGATTGCTTCCCTTCGATAATCGTAAGTCTAGTATTAAAAACAGAATATTTTGTTTTGCCTTGTTTTTTATTTATTTATATTTACTTGAAGTCGATTTTTCTGATTTATTGAGGTGAACAGCATACTTCTTCAGTTGCTTCTCAAGCACAAGCTGCTGAAACTCTCTAGTCTAATTTCTTTGCAGCCAGGTTATTTATAGATCCAGTATAACATTTACATCTTCATATCTGAACAATCACCACTTCTAAAAGCTTCGTTCACAATTGGGTATATTCTTTTACAAACTTTCATTCTGAAAAACTTTTTGTGAAAGAACTTTTATGTAAAAGTAATGGGTGTATAAAAGGGCAGGTTGCTGATGAGGGCGAATTCACAGTCACTCCTCTTCCCTCCGAAGAAAACGTCTGAGGATATCTTGTAGCTGATGACAAAGTCATGCTCCTAGAGCACTTGTCGGAATTAAATATTCATTGCACCTTGATTTTAGCTATTTTTGCAATATTAACAGACAGTAAGAAGACCCCTGTCATTTACTCTATCTATTAGGAAACGCCAGCAGGGTTACAAGCGGCAACACCCATTTCGGCTATACCCTGGTGCTGAATGGAAATGACAAATGTTCGCTTTGCCAGTAAGATCGAACGGCGACTAATCCATATTAATCGCCCTTTTTCGATGATGTCTGGAACAGAGAAGACTTGCATTTTTTTTACCTTCTTTGGTCTTAATGTCCAGATTCAGGAAAAATTTATTACTTGGGACAATTTCGATCATTTTTTAAACCGTTTGATGTCTCCCTCAACCTTTGCAAAGTTTTAGAGTCGGTTATTTAAACAAAACACAAAGTTCTAAACTATCCTCAATTTAGCCGAACCTTTTAACTGAAAATGTATTTTTGTGAAGAACAGTGTCAAGACTGTCGAAATCTAACTAGGGAAATAACATTTATTAAATTAAATCAACCCTCGTATAGAGAATACCTGAGGCACACTGCTTGTGTAATACCGCGGTTTGGGTTAGACCTCGTGCAAATAACGGGGTCTTAGTTTTCAGTGTCATTCCTTAAGGCGACGTATGTTTCCTATTCTTGTGTTATGTGAATTCTCGATTTATTTATTTATTCCTTTATTTCTTTTATCTGCGTTCATTTTCCAAACAGCAGCTTTTAAACTTTTGTAACTTGAGCCAACATAGTCAATACATTGCTGTTTTCATATAGCAGCTCATAACAGCTCTGCCCAAATTTACACACTTTTGCATCCCAAGAAGTTTTAAAAGATTGTTTTCTCGAAGGAGAGACAAAGCTGAATAATTATTGGATGCTATAGGGCTATCGTTTCAGGCAAACAGGGTGCATGGGTTTTGAAAGCTGAGAAAGTTGATAAGTCGCCTATAAACAAAAGTTAAAAGTTAGTCGCAAGAGACACTCGGGCTTTGCAATTGCAAGAGCCCAGCCTTGGTGATAAAGTCATCTTCCAAGAAGTGCTCATCCCGTCTTTGCATCAGACAGTGTGAATTAGAATGTTAAACCAATAGCTTTGAAGATCTGACTTTTAATTTCCTCTTCGAGATCCTTCACCAAATCTCACAACTAAAGCATGTTTCTCGGGATTGGATTTTGAAATTGTGGCTTTCAACGCTCATCACTTCTTTGCTGGAAAATGTACAGAGCATCGTAAGGAGAAGTTATAAAGTAATCGCTTAAAGGTTAGGAATGTTTTTCCAGGGTGTAATGCCTGAAGTTAGTGAAAAAATGTCTATTTCAAGTTGTTGGCTGAACTTAGCCTCTGACGAATTAAATTAAATTGTGCAGCTGCTGCGCTGTTTCGTTTCTGGATCAGAAACAAGAACCATTGAACCACCCCACTGAATGAAAATAGAAAAGGTGATAATAATAGTAGTGATTTTAATGATAATATTACCAATAATAATCATAATAGTGTAAATTATGAAAATGATAATACCTCATGCAAATAATAGAAATGATAGTTTGATATTAGAAGAGACGATAAATTGGACGCGGTTAAAAAGCAAATTTAGGTAGGCATCATGCAACTCGTCTAAAGCGGAGAAAATGAAAGAGGTTTAATCCATTACTTTTAGCATTTTTTTTCTAATCCACTATTTTTAGTAGTTTAATCCATTATTTTTAGCAAAGCTCTTCTGTAACTAAAAAAAGAAAGCAGAAAACAAAGGCCTAAGGATTTAACACATTGTAGTAATGATTAAAAATTGATATTGATAAAGAAAATACCCGACCTCTTCTCGTATGTGTGCTGTTATATTCATCGGATGCGACACGCTGAATACATACTGGTCTCTCTCTCTTTCCTGAATACAATATACATCCACTCACGGAAAACATTTATAAACAAATGGTCACGGCTGTGTTGCCTCTACCAAACCTCGCACATATACATGCAACTGAAGCAGGAGATCGAAATGATTTGTGCAAGCACTCCCAGTAGTTAGAGATTGTAGTTTGGTCTGGTTGCTTCTGATAGTTTTGGTGACTTTTCTCATGGACTATAAATAGAACAGAGAATTCTATGAATTTAAAAAGAAATATTAGGAACCACAAGCCGCATGCGACGCTATTTTGTATAGGAAGAGATGAACGCTAAAAACTGTTCTTCTTCATGAATGAGCTTTGTTAAAATGCAACACTATTTTGAGTACTTTCAGGATCAGTTACATGTCGATATTTTGTAGACTCATGCACAAGAAGGATTCCCCGGGTTTCATAAGTGAAAGAATATTTGGTATCAGATTTTCACTCAAACAAGTAAATATCTGATGAGTAGAATTTGCCGACGAAAACAAACTTACACAAAGAGAAGAGATGTGAAGACAACGTGTAGGAGACTTAAGTGCAGCAAAAATTCTTTGCTAAGATTGCCAAAAGAAGATCAAATTTTTCAAAAGAGTGCACATACAAAATTTTAAGCTTCTGCAAATGTATGTACACTAGTAGAAATTTAGAATTATATAATGACTGTAGGTTTTATTTCCTATATGCAGCAAAAACTCCGGATGTTAAATCTGTGAGCTTTATCGGGAGCCAATACAAATAAATTATTGTAATCTTTCAGACTTTTATTCTAAACTGAGATTATTTTCCTCAAAATATCTCATCTCATTAGCAATTAACTCAAGCGATTATGAAGAATTTTTTTTCTTAGAAATGGTCCTACAAATCTTAGTTTCTTGGTTTGCAGGGCTGCAAATGGTCATTATAAACAAATATCCGCATAACACACTGTTTGGTGAATAATATATCAAAGTTCTAGAACCAATTATAGCTTTTGGAGAAGGTAATTGATTTCTCTCATTTAAGTCATTATTTTACCGTAAACGCTAGAAAAGAATTTGGAATGAGGGTGCCCCAAGGGAGAATTTGTACTTTGATATCATGGAGTCCTGAGTCACTTGCATTGGTCACAAATACAATGCACTTCAAAATTACTCCTACGAGGGGTCTGCTTCTTGTCTGACCTTAGCTTAAAGCCATGTCAAATGATATTTGTCATCTTTCATGTTGAGTACTCCAGGCGCCAAAGAGCTCTAATTAGATTGAATAGTATTGATGCTTTTCTCTTGGCAGCGCCAAACTTATTCTTGACGTGTACACGTACAGTTTTATCACTTTCTAATTTTAACATTCTTTGCTATAAAGGAGTTGGCTGAAGAGGGTTTCCCAATAGAAAGCATAATTAAAGAACTTGATTAACTATAAAGCTTGCCAGCGAGGTATTATTTTCCCATGCACTTTTTTTAAAACCGACTTTGGAATTTCGTGACGGGACTCGAAATCATCAAATTGAAGTTAGTTCGCTAATTGTCGCTCCAAGGGCATTTTCATGGAAAGAGGTTCCATAGTTCAACAACAAACCATTGTTAGTGAGAGATGGTTCTTAAGGGATGCTTCTTTTGTAAAGTCATCAATTTAAGGATGAGAAGCGTTTTGTTGCCAAGCAACAGTGTATTTGTTAGCACCAAACACTTGACTTCTTTCAAGCTTTAACACGCAATTTGCTTCCTTTCATTGAAGTGGCACGTTTCTTTAAGGCCGGGGTAATCTTCCTTTCAGAAAGAGATCGAGCCGAGCAAATGGAGGAAATTTAGTTCGCTGTTTTTCTAGCAGTAAAAAAAATTGATAAAACCAACGACAATAGCGAAAACGACTTTCCAGACAAAATACACAGAGAATGGTGGGGTCCTGGACAAATGTCCCTTTCTTGAGCAACCCTTAATCACATGTTGTCATTGATTGACTGTGAACTGGGAGTGTAAGTAGTTTTTTTGAGTTTCTCCCACACCATCGTTACCAAAAAACTACTGGCACTCTGGTGAATGTGGGCTGCCGGTAAAATTTCCTCCTTTCACTTAATGTCATCAGGTTGAGTACTGTTAGGGATATTTCAGAAAACTTTCCTTAACATGTGAACACTTGTGTTTGAAACTATACCCTTTTATCCTCACTTCCTCTTACGATCAACGTGTAGCAAGCCACTAAGGTTCGTAAGCTCGACTGACCGAGCAATGCTTTATGAGTGTATGGCCATGGTGCCCTAGGTCAAGCTTGTTGCTCACAACGTGCTCATCTTTTGCTATAGTATCTCTTCCCTTCTTACTTACATTGGTCGGTTTTCAAGGATACCACACCTGTTCATTATGAAATAATTAAGTCGAAGTTTTGACAGATTAATCCAGCTGCTCAGCTGATTTGAAGTCTATCATTCTATAGAATTGTATCATAAAATGATTCTCTTCTCAACCAAGGTAAAAAAAAAATGGTTGTAGGAAGAAATTATAACCCAAACACTGATAATTATATCTCTCGGTTTCCCATCAATTCTGCATTTACATAGTTTCTGGTGCTCAAGACACAATGTCCTCCGCCAACAAGGGCCACACCAAGGTATATTTTCGATAAAAAGGTGGGCGCCAGTATTCTGTTGAAGAAGCATTTTGGTCCGGTTATACAACACGAAGGGCAGGTATGACTGGGAAAAACAATTGCCTCAGTTCATATCAATGTTACCCTACCAACCGAGACAAGCTCGCCACAGCTATCCTCGTAGAAATGGTGCGTTGTTTTGTGACAGGTTTATAAAATGATTCGTTCTCTGACTGTTTCTGATTTTCAAAGATGACAGTTATTACACCCCAGACACACGATCGCGAAGGTGGATACAAACTCTTGAAATTAAAGAGCCTGATAGAGTAACATCATCGTTGCGGGGAGCTCGGAGGGTGTCCAAATGCGAGAATGTGGCCGTCTTTTTAATTTAAGGGGATGGAATACGTGGAATACAAAGAGCCTGTTTAAACTAAAATGTCTACGAATTGTTGACGCAAGGCTTCCTTAAAAATCAAAAGATGCCTGGAAACTTCTTAACTGAAATTTGGGCGTTTTACTTCTGCAGGCTCTTGGTAAGGATATGATTCTAGAGGCTAAACCTGTGTCTTGATGTTTGGTACTTTTGAAAAAGGTATACTGAAATTTAAAAAAGTAATTAAGTATCAACAACTTAGGCAGTTGATAACGTTAAGGGTTTCAGAGACGACGTTTTAAGCTTTGGCCCTTCGTCAGAGCGAATGGAAACTTGTCCTTGACGAAGAGCTCACGCTCGAAAAGCCAGCTTTGAAACTCTTAACGGTGGCCATTTTACTAAGTATATAGTTGACTGTGAATATATGAAAATCATATGTGTGAACTGCGGATAAAGACGTGAACATGAAAGCGATCTTCGCAGTAATGAACACTTCTTGAGCAGTTGTGAAAAGAAGGCCTTAAAAAAATTCAGTTCATATTTATTATTTTCATATATTCACAGTCATTTATAACTCACTTCACGGGTTTCTTTGGAACCCGCAACATAATAAACAGCTCCCAGTTGGCTTGAATTTTTTTATTTTTCGGGCCCTCTTTTCACTACAGCTTAAGTAGTGTTCATTACAGCGAAGATCGCTTTCATATTCATGTATTTAATCGCAGTTCACATGTACAATTTTCATATATTCACAGTCATTTATTCATCACCTCACGGGTTTATTTGGAACCAACATAATGACCAGCTCCGTTGGCTTTGCAGAGGTCATGGGTTAAAATCCCGTACATGCCTGTATTTCTTTTTTCAGGCCTTCTTTCTACTACTTCTCAAGTTGTGTTCATTAGTGCGAAGATCGCTCTCATATTCACCTAAGTTGATAGTACCACATAATCTTGTTGTATTCTCCCACCGACGCAGCACCACAGTTTCTTTAAAAAACTTACCCCCTTTAGGAAATTGAAAAAGGTGCGGTCGATAATTCACTGATCAGACTTTGTTATCCAATGAACATTTAGCGATTGAAGTTGTGGCGAAAGATTATTTCAGAGTTTTTAAAGGTTATAAGTGGTTTTCTTTGTTTTGTTGCCTTCATAATGAGTAAAGTCTTGATACAATATTATCATGTTAAGCTTGGAATCGAGTGTATGGTTACACGTCTTCTCGCTCACTTCCTCAACCAATTTATGGGTCTGTTATCGAAAGAGGTATGCCTCACCCTAATAAGGGTCACATCACTGCCACGTCGCATGCACAGTTTCCGTGCACATGTACCTGAGTCCAATTCCTAATACTCGTGCATTAGTCGTTATTTAGTTTATTCTACTTTTCGCCGTTCAACTGCATGTTAGCCGAAACATATCATGATTTCGAAAGATAAACACCTACTGTAGTAAGGAAACGAGTCGAAAGATTTGGGGGCGAACTGGTAAAGGTGGGACCAAGCTTGTTTTCCTTTAGGGAGCGAACTATTAAAGGTAGGAGGGGCAAACTTGCAGTGATGCAAAACCACCCTAATTAAGTGACTCAGAAGTTTACAATTTCATTATCTCAGTCACCTCATCAGGCCGGCTAAATAAAAACAACGGACTGTATGACTCATTACATTCCATTTGGGACAAATAACACGTATACCGTCAAATCTGATGTGAAATACTTGATCGAGGGGCGAAATTGAAGTGCCTCTATCTCATGAGCTAGTAGCAGATTGAAGACAAATGACAATGTCTTATCTTCCATCAATGGATTGAAAAAAAATGTCACGTATCAAAAAGCTACTGTTTGACGCCATCGATGAAGATCAAGAGCATGATAGGAATGGGCAAAGAATGAATCAGAGTTCTAAACCTTAATTCGTAATTGGGATATACTCTCTTATCCCGGTTACAATCATCGTAAGTAAATTATTAAAATGAAAACCTGATGGGAATGCACGAGGGAGGAGAATTTCCCCGCTAAGAGACATCACGGAATACATGTCGCTAATTAATTTTAATTGACCCAATTCCCGTCAACTATCTTCAAAAAGATAATGTGATAAAATGCTCTGAAGTTTTAAGCACGTTACGCACCGAATACCTTAAAATAAATTCCCAGACGAAAAATTTAAAACGATTTGTGTTCACAAAGATGTTTTACCAAAGTTCGTCGCCTTATGAAACCATGGCACATACACCTTTCAATTATAATTTAGTAACGCTACATCCAGAGTAAATGAGATGGATTTTAATACGGTCAGATACTTGTATTTGCATGTAAGACAAAATAAATATGAAGAATAAAGGGAGGTAAGATGCAAAGTAGAGACGCAAAACAACAGCTGCTCTCTGATAGAAAGATATCGCGCGTTGACAGTAGGCGCAATGACGATTGCAAATGCGGTTTACGCTACTTTTGTCGAGATGACGATTTTAATCATTAGGCCTTTAAGAGGGTGAGAAATTGCAAATTATTTTAATAATTTCTTCAGAAGAACCTAACATAGGAGTTCTTGTCAAGTTCCGCTTTTATCATTAACTTTCCTCTCCGAACGGATTTTCAAAACTCCACCTTCCTGCGTGACCAAGTAAGACCAAAACCAGAACAAATTTGAATACCAAGGCTTCGCAATATTTATTTTTAAGGTTCCTAAATGACAACTCAAATCATGAGTGAGATGAAGTTCATGCTAAATTGACTGCCACTTATTTTCAAACACCAAACTGCATTGCGATGCTTAGCATATGCAAGACACCGTGTGGTCAGATATTTCAGCATTAGCAGGTGCTATTGAACTTTTCTTTCAGTTTTTCTTCTAGGTTTTGACTCTTTTGTTTTGCTTTGCTAAACAAAAGTAACGATTTTTCAACAACACATACTACGTCTTTCATGTCTTTCATTAATTTTTAACAGAAAGGACATTATTTAAACTGACCAAGAACAATGACTCTCCCTGATAAGAAGACCACCAAATTAAACTGAAACAAATTGGGCTTCGCGTAGAATGTCGCTTGGAGAAATGACAGGATAGCGTATGGAGCTGCACCCGATAGGATTGTGCTGTGAAAATCAAAGAAACGGAAAGTTACTTGTTTTTAGTACTTACTCTTCAAAACTGCCATTTCAAACAAGACGTGGGGGACTTCACTAGGGGTAAGAAAATTATTGAAGGAATATATCCCGTTCAAAAAAGATTTAAAACATCTTTCACTCAAAATTACGCTAAAGGAAAGCTTTCACGTTTTTGACTTTCCAAATTACATTTATGTTCGTTATTTCTTGAAAAACCACTACTGTAGCCTCTTGGACATAAAAAAAAACGCGAAAAAGAACAGAACCTCACATAGATAGCGACCTAACTGACTCGATTTCTGTTTAAAAAAAGCGTGGAAGAGATAAATAGGTACTTCTTAAATCTCTAAAACATTTTCAAACTTTTTTTTTCGTCAAAAGATCTTACAAAGCTGTGCATGCACGTTGTTTTCACCAAAATTCCAGACAGGAAGGGATTTATTCTTATCAAGACCAGGACCTCAAGGTCTTTAAAAAGGTCAAATTCAGTAAGATGATAACTTATAATGATAACTTGATGATAACTTATAATGATAACTTGATGATAAGTTTCATTTCCTAACAATTTAAAAATTAGATATAATTAGCCATTAACTTGTCCGGGTGCATTGCTTGAGAAGATGACTTTTCAACGTTTTCCGGTGGAAACCTTGTCGCCCTGTAAATTTCATATGGCCGTCTTACATTCCTGGTTCAGTTTTCTGAAAGTCACACTGTTTTCACTTTTGTTATTCACTGTGTAACGTTTCAACAGTTGTTAAAAAGGCGTAAAATATGGGAAACTAAGGAAGAAAGCCAAAAACTCAGCTGAAAATATTACAAAGAAACTATATGGTACCTTCAATGCCAATGTAATATTGATAAAATCAACATAAAATCAAATATGTTACGAAAGACAAGTTTTCATCATTGTCATCCTCTATTCAAATATATCGTCTCATGGATAACTATTATAAGCATTAAAGTATATCAACCGTCCACAGATGTTCTTAAGGCAGGAAAGGATGATCTATTGAAGTTTGCCAGCTTATATATTTTTAGAGGATCTAAATATCAAACTCGTGCTTTTCATCACGACGAGGGTGGGTGTGGTTTTCGTCTTCCCTCCACCGTGGCACTTTAAGTGATATCTTATGAACTAAAAATTAGGCAATCATTCCTCGGTTATGTGTTCCCTATGAGCGATAAGAGCGGCTGGACGGCGCGTTTGATGTTTTTGCCGTGGAATTCACCAACATCCGCTGATCTGCTTAACAGCTGAGAATAAAAAACTTTTCTTTAATCAAAGGTGCAGGCACTCCGCTAGAAAAAATGCTGACATTTATGTTTTAAACATATGAAGGACGGTGAGATAACTCTTAATGGGACCTTAAATGGTTTCAAATATCAAAACGTTCCCAAGGATTCATCCAGTATTCAGCAACGAATAAAAATCTTCAACAAAAATGAGACTTGGACATAGGCTATGCATGAATTTTTGAAATTCTAGCTAAAAGGTCCTAAATGGCTTAGCAAGGAGGAGTGCTTCCATAAAGATTTTCTTGCGATCAGAAGGATCTATCGGCCCACAGTATGCTGATCGCTTTAATCGATAAAGTTTAATAATGTTTTTTTTGTGTTGTTGTTGGCTTGTTTCCGTATCTATTTAAAGCTTGGCCACCTTGAAATAACATATTAGAGCTTTGCTTACGTTTTAACTCATAATCAGTAGGTAACGTTTATTTATATGCAAAATCTAAACGCAGTTTTATAATGTGGGTTTGTCTACTTAGCTTTGTTGGGTCTATCGGGATGTCACTGAGTCCTTGAGAGTCTTCGAGAGTGATTTGTGGGTAAACAGGGATTGATCGTTGTTTGTACTCCCGAAAGTACATCGAACGTGACTTAAGAGTTTTCTCTGAGGTACATTTTATTGAGACACAGCTCATGGAAAGATCAAAAAAATTTTTCCTTTTGTTTTCTTGTAGAAAAAGGGTCATAATTATAATAAAAGTTGCGGTTAGGTATGAGTTACAATCATATTATTGTTAACGTCTTCCAAGGTCTCGCGTGTTCCTCGTCAAACCTACGTGCTACGTACTTCGAGGATTGATTCCACTGCGCCTTGTAAGATGCATTTGAGAGCCTGTTCTCTTAAAATGGCTCAGGATATGGAAGATGAATGTTTCCGTTTCTTACACGGCGTAAGCTCTCTTCCGTCTTTAGCTACCCTGGGGAAGACAATGGCTTGTAGACAGGTATTTAATTTCAAGTGGTTTCATTCCATATAAAGAACAAAAGAGGTGACATGTGATCACATCTTCGCTTTATTTCTTACATAGTATAGAATAAGTAAAAAAAAAACCCAATTTTATAAGGCCAGAAACAGCCCCTTAAATACCAAATAAAGAGTAACCTTTGTTATCGCATTCAGACCTTTCGCAGGCAATTACTCAGAAATAACAAAATTAGAGACCTTCCCGGGAAGGGTACACAAATCAAGGAATTCGTGAATGCACGGAATCGTAATTAACGGTTAATCGGATGCATTTGAGATTCATTTAAGTTCAAATCTCTCGTCCGTGGAAAGTGATTCCTCAATAAGGGCAGAGGTTGTAGAATTTCTCGCGGCTTTGCTTATATATCTCTAATTTTGTTCTTCGTATGTTAACAGCCGTAATAATTGCAGCATTCTTTAAGATGTGTTGATGGAAACATTTCCCTTTGCTTATCATTAGATCTCAAGATAACAACGGAACTGCTTTGAACACGACATTGTTGCGACGGTTTTACGAAATACCTTAGCGTGGAGAAAGGTCGGACTGAGTTGGTCAGTAAATTTAGAGATCAGATGGCTTCGTTCTATTTACAAAATATCAGGTTGAACTCCCTAGGCGGTTCACAAGGTGAACTTGTTGAGAATCTTTGTTTCACAGATTTCTCGACGAATACGAATCAGCACCAAAGGGGTACCCAGGTAATGAACAAAAAGATAGCCAAAAGGAACCTCTCGTCACGTTTCAAAGGCATCAGATCGTTTAATTGAATGTTGAAAATGTTTCAATAGAGGCTGATTTGACGATTACTAATATTTACATGCACTGACAAGCAATTATTCGGTAGTTACACAGATTTTTAATTCGTAATGAATTCCACTCTAAATTCCTGGTTAGCTCTCAAAACCAAATGATTACACAGATATAGGAAACAACCCTGAAATATTGTTTCCTCTTTTCACAAATGCGACAGGGGCTAAACAATTTTAAATGAAAACTGCCTTGAAAGAACCTCTCTTTCCAATCAGTGAAGGCAACAGTTTCACTGCGCCAAGATTCAAAGATGTAACCCTTTGTGTCATCGAGAGATTTCGTAATTAAAATGATAAAGCTTCGTAACAATGTATTGTAACGCCTCTAACTTCTTTAGTTACACAACTCCATCTACTTTAATAGATCTTTTGAATTAATTATTTTTTATGTACATATGAGGATAATAGAGCGGGAACTTTAAAAGAATTAACCGCTAATCTTCAAAGAAAACCGTGACTAACCCAAAAAATCTAATGACCGTCAACCTATGCCGCAACCATAGATAAAAACTGGTCTAAGGCACACCAAACCTTTTTGTTAAAACCTAGGCCAATTATGTCATTAACAACGAACGCCCATGGTAGTCTGCTTGAGAGTCTTTTATCTAAAATCTTAAAATGTGACAAATTTGCCGAAATCTTACCAGGTATAGACACAGGCCTATGTCCTTTTGAAATGAAGTAAGAAATAAGTGCTAAACTCCTAAAGTGCTCAACTAGACTCTTGCAACGTCACAGTCGTGACTTAAAGACAGTGAGTTGTTTGAGAAGTGACGTGAACCAGCTCTAAAGCCTGTAAAGTACATAGATCAAACTAATCATTGAACTATTAGAGCCATCAAATTATTTCAATGTCAAACTGAAATCACGCTGACACTGCTTAGCTCACGCTTTATTGTGTTTTGTTCGGTTAGGCAAAGCGATCCGAGTATTTTAGCGAGTGATGTTTTGTCACAGCACTAGGTTGTATCGACCTCCCACCACCAGAACCTCGTAGAATTGTTCTTAGGGCTAGTTTCTATGTGTTACGCATTTCCTATGAAGGTTTTTTCTAGAGCGCCTTAGTATTAATGGAATGAGTACATCAGCAAGTGTTAACTAATTGACACCGGATGTGCAAAGAATCACATTCTAACTTGAACAAATACGCTATAGAAAAGAACGCTACAAAGCGTTTGACTCAGAAAGAAAGCAGAAATGACAGGAATGCCAGAAGACAAAATTTCTGTCAAGGGAAATTCAAACACTTCATTAAAGCTAGGAAATGTACCTGCGGAATCGCAATGCGACAAATCACCGCGCCTTGCATAGTTTAACTAAACCACTAACAAAGATTTTTAAAAGCTTAATGATTTATCCAAAATGACTACAAAAACAAAGCGCGTTAAACACAAAATTAAAATCCCCTTTCGCGGGTAGTTCTTTTTCAATAGGGCTATTGGGTGGTCTTCTTATTAACAAGCCATTTTCAGTTTTTTCAGTCTCATGAGCCATCCTCGTAAAAGATCCCCCATCTCTGATAGTTTTCAGCCTCAGAGAAATTGGAGTCAAACTCAAGGGCCTCAAACTTTAAGAATATTAAATCGACCCACCAATTGCAATTTGCCCTTTCTCATTTTTCGACGATAAAAGTTTCTAAGCCTTGCTTTTCACCTTAGCTTTCCTCTGGTACGTCTGACGAATCCGGATCTGCTGTAGATGGTGTCTTAAAGGAATACATTTTGGTTAACTGTCGCGTGATATGACGGTGAGTCTTTCTCGCTTTACCCTCGATTCGTGCGCATTGCCGCAACACCTTCTTGCAACTCTGTCTGAAGTAGTCGTCAAGTGCGCCATATAGGTAAGGATTTAGACAGCTGTTGAGCCAAATACAGAAATGTGAATACTTCATGAGAATACTGAAGTACGGATTGTTTTCTCCTGAGCCGTAATCCAACCAGAAAAACAGCACATGATTCGGCAGATAGCACAACGCGAAACTCGCAATTAAAACGATCAGTAGTCGAATGAATTTCTTGTGATTTGCTTTGGTTCTACTATTGGTAGATTTTCTACCTTCTAAGCCTTCATCTCTTCGATAAAGCACCGTGGCCATTTTACTGTAGGCGATTCCCATGATAACCAAAGGTAGGAGATATTCAGCCACAAACAGATACAAAGTATACCCTTCTTTTAGGATTCTGTCGGTGGGAGGATTCCCCCAAAGCTCTTCACAGCTGAATTTGTTGTTTTCACCTTGCACTGTATGATTCACGTCCATGACAATGATTTGTGGAAGAGCGGACATAAAGGCGCACAGCCAAACCAGTGCGAGAAGCAACTTGACCCTCCCGAGGGTCAATCTAGCTTTCATTGGATAGACAATGCCCATGAAGCGTTGTAAAGTAAGGGTTGTTAGACTGAAGATCGAAGCACCCTGGCATAACAAGCTCAGAGCTGGGATAAGCTTACAAACAGCAGTGGATCCGAAAAAGCCAAACGGATACTTCCCTGTCTCGTAATAGAGTAAGGTGAAAGGCATACACACGAAACCTACCGCCATGTCGGCAATCGCTAGACTCATCAAAAACAGGCCGTAATAGTAGTTCCTGAAACTTCGCAGCTTGCGCGTTTTCCGAACAGCTACACACACGAGAATGTTTCCTGCCATGTTGAGCACTAGAATTAGAATGGATAGCGCCAGACGAATTACCAGCGATGGAAAAGGCTCGGGGACTTCAAGGCTGGTAGAGGGAGGCACTGTGGAAGGAATCATCTCTTTCACTGACAGAGAAACAGAAGCCGCGGAATTTTTCCAAGTTTCACTAGTGGTGAACGGAGAAGGTTTAACTGAGGTCATGATGTGAAATGAATGAACGCATCAGATCTTTGGCGTTTGATGTCCACTGTTATCATCAAATAAATCTTGAAGCCGCACTAATCTCGTACACGCAGCTACGCAAATGAGCACTGTCTACTTCTTGGCGGTGAAAACGACGTGAGTTGGTTACTTGTGTCTGTTTCAACACGATATGGGTGATATTAACCTGAACTCGGCGGTGAAATTCGACTCAGCTGAAGCGCACGATTTTGATCGATTCGTTATCTGCCGCATCAAGTCAATATTCAAGTGTGTCGCGTTCACAATGTCGCGATTGACAGGAGAACTTAGAGACGTGAGGGATTTACTTTTTTGACAGCTTAAGCCGCGATGATTTGTCTAGCGAATAATTAACGCAGAGATCTTCCGCAGGATGAAAAAGGCCACATTCACAGTGAGAGATCCAATATGAGTGAGGAGTTCAATTTGAATGATGTTAGCACTGATGCTAATGAACAGAAAATTAAAGTCAACAAACACATTAGATTTTCTTAAAAACACTCTACCTCTCGTCACTTTAGGGACCAAGTTGCTAGTGCTATCAAGGGGTAGGGAAACTAAACGCAAACTCGACCAATGAACGGACTTAAGTTTTGTTTGAACCACTGCTGTTGTGTTGAAATGTAAACTGACTTTCCTTCGAAAGTGAAACTTTCATCGTTTTATTGAAAGCTCGCAATCATTATAAACACAGCCTTTTTACCGAGTTACGCACCACTAATCCCGAGAAATCTCCAAGGTTGAATCATGGAGATTTAAGACGACCCCTTTATACCAAGGAGAGATAAGCGTATTTACAAAACAAATTCTAAAGAGCCGAGATTCTCTGTTATCCGGTATTATTGCGTCATTTATCAAGTAACCAACAAAGGAAATTTTTTTCCACCTTTTGATAAATTCCTTTCTTTGAATTTCTAAAGGTAATTTTCTTACAGCAATTTTGATCTGCCGCGGTCCTTGAGAAGTCTGTTAGTAGTATCACTGATATGTGCACTTTCCTTACTTCATTATACATATATTCTGTTCTTTCTGTTTACTTTATTATACATGTAAGGTATTCTTTTTTGTATCAACGCTGTATTAATGAGCTGCTCGTTGACTAAAATAAAATTTCTTAGTCGAAAATTAACATTTAGGATTGGAAATACAGCAAAATGGTGAAATATTGTCAAAGGCCATTTTAAGGCTGACGATATTTTTGTCAGTAAGTTTCGGAAGTGATGGTGGGTCTCAGATAACAACCACCAACCAACAATTCAGAACAAAGTGAGACTGAAGGTATCGTGATTAAAGAAAACAATTACTTCGAATATGCCCATGGGATTGAATGGATATTACAGAAAATTTCAAAAGACTTCAGCTCTTAACAGCATGTAAACGTTCGTTTTGATTGTAATTAAATCACGTGGTGTCGTGCAAAAGAAAAACATCATCAAAGCACAGTTGATGTTATCGTATGCTGGCTTGGAAAGGGAAGCGTGCCTTTGTGTGTTTTTGTCGGTCATTGTGTTGTCTTTATACGATTTTCGACCAATAATATTTGAGCGGTGTTATTAATCCTTTTGACTACACACGGGAAAAGGCAAATGTTTTTTTTGGTGAACTTCACAGAATTGAATGGAATGCTACAAATGTAACGTAGACGCTATTGTGTTTTTACAAGCATTGCAGACCTGCTTTTAGAAGTTGTGTGCTTGTCCGCATATATAGTAAAAGAACGCGAGGATATTTAATGGGGAGAAAGATTCATTCCAAGCTTGACGACTTCTTATCTCCGTCAGTGGATATCACAGGAAAATCTGGTCCATTAACCGCACTATCAAATAGACCTTAGGATATCTTTTTTAACTGGATCATCACCACTGGCGCAGAGCATGAGAAGGGCAAATGGCTTGTACTCGATGACTGAAAGACATTGGCAATAAATCAGTGATTCACTTCCTCATGAATCGCTTCAATCCTTTTACGCAGAAATAATTCAAACAAGAGCTGAAATTCATTTTTTTATCTTCATCTAAAACCTTTTAAAAAATCGCTTTCCTATGAAATATAGAAGTTAGCAATTAAATTAAAGACAAGGATGGCAAAAAGGAAATCTTTTGTCAGCGTAGACACTTCCAAAAATTATGTCGTAGAGGACAACAGCTCGATTTTTACGAATTTTGAAACCACTTCATAAGCCTACTTCGCTAATAAGAAAATAACGTCAACTTCAGTAAAAGTTTTAGTAACAAGACATTCACGTCCGCACGAGATAGTGGGAGGCATTACTTTGGTGTGCGGTTTAGAGTGAGTTTTTTCCATTTCCTAAAATCCCTCTGCAATGCAAGCCTTACGGCAAAATCTAGTCGGGGTTCTATTTGTTTCTGGAAGTGACTTCATGTTGACATCTTGATATCTCTGATCACCCTTCTTCCGCGTTCATCGCTGCTTGAGACAGGATATCGATTTTTAATTTCTTTATTTGACATTAACTTTAAGTCATCTGTTTGACAGGAAGCGCTAGTGCAATTTATTTCATGCACGAATTTGAAATCTGAATTTAAAGTTAAAAGCATATGTTTTTTCTCAGCTTCGTTCTCTAGGAAGTTTTCCTTGCTAATAGTATATTCCGACCCAGTTTACGGATAAAAGTTTCATCATTTAACATCCCAGTATTTTTAACCCTTAGTTCTGGCGTAGAAATTACTATCAATCCAAAAAAAGGCTAATAATATTAAAAAGAAACTCACCGAGACACGCGACGATGCTTTAATACCGTATACTTTGATTCACATAATGAAAACACTACAAATATTTAAACAAGACTCATCTATGAAAAAAGCCGGTGTCTTCTTAAAGCAAATCTTTCATGTATCGAGCAAAGGAACCGCGCGTAAATAAATTGACCTGAAATAAAGCCTGGAATTACACAAGAAGAAGGACCCTACCTTGGTCAAACTTAATAATTTGGAATTAGCGGATGTGGAAGTTGCAGTATGCAAAATGAGTTTTAACTAGTTTAGAATTGACCATTATTGGCGTCGGCAAATGATATGAATGAACTTTCAGAGGTCTTCGCTTCGGGGATTTAAGATTTTGCAGCCTATTTACTCGGTCAGTTGCACTTGTGGATGGATCTACAACCAGTTATGAGAATTTGGTGTTAGATGAGAATAGCAAAGATCTAACTGATAAATTTGAGTGTTCTCATCCTCTGTTTGCTGGATAATGTTAGGGAAATTACAGGGAAAAGTTTCATGTTAATCTCTCCTGGGAGTTAAAGGGTTAAGCAGGAGAGCGACTAACTATCAGTGCATTTTGCCAAAGACTTTCCAAATAAATGTTCGTCATCTTGGCCAAAAAAATACTCAACAGCCAATCAGACTGAAGTCGATCCCAACGTTTTGCGTGATTTTTCGCAATTATGTATAATCTTCAGAGAATTATTTGTCGTAGTAAATTCTTATCAGCTAATATCAAGTCATCCCATGGGGAAATTTATTTCTTTTTGATCGAAAGTTATTGCTTCTGAATTACCTTCTTTCCAAAAACTAAGAAAAATTACCGTGTAAAGGGAAACAATTTTGTGGTCAGTCTTGTCAGATGAAAACAGAGTTCATCAAACTGTAGGAGAATCTTTCTTTGTTGTTGCTATTGTTGCAAAGACATCCCGTACCTCGTCAAAAGAATGCCTCTTCTGAATAATTGAAGACTACGCAGTCTTACCTTTCTTTCATAAAATTACCTTCTACATTAATTTTTCTATGAATGTGTGATTTTAAAACGGTAGACTGCAAGCATAATTTTTATGTCCTCATTAACGCTTGCTAAACAGATATTTTGAGTTTATGATGACTGGTATGTATAGAGACTTGAGGTTGTAACTTGGCAAGCTTCAAATCAGTTTTACGATACACAAAGCCTTACAAGCTCCTCTGACTTTCAAAGATATAGACACTTATTTTGTTTAGCATAGTCAATTTTCGGTATTTTATTTGTATTTCGAATGCTAAACGAGGAAAGAAAAATATGAACAGTGACACTGGAAAAGATGCCTTCAAAGGTAACGATTTAGGAAGGAAAATTACATGCTTTTGGGTATTCACTTGAGAAGATGACAGGTCAATGTGCATGTTTTAAATCTAAAGAAAATTATTGTCGTCTATTATGTCCTCATTAACACTTGCTAAACAAATATTTTGAGTTTCGTGATGACTGGTATGAATAGAGACTTGAGGGTGTAACTTGGCAAGCTTCAAATTTTACAATACGCAAAGCCTTACAGGCTCCTTTGACTTTCAAAGATATAGATACTTATTTCATTTAGCATAGTCAATTTTCGGTATTTTATTTGTATTTCGAATGCTAAACGAGAAAAGAAAAATATGAACAGTGACACTAGAAAAGATGCCTTCAAAGGTAACGATTTATGAATGAAAATTACATGCTTTTGGGAATTCACTTGAGAAGATGACATGCCAATGTGCATGGTTTAAACACAAAGAAAATTATTGTTGTCTATGGGCTATTAAGCAAATTGTGCAATCTTTCCTTGCCACGCCCTGAACAAGGAGTTACGTAACCCACAGCAGAGTGTAAAAAGTTTAAATCGCTCTGGAACTGGCACCCTGTCTACCATGAATAGTTTGCATGATTTTACTTCAAATTCAAAGAAAAGATCTCACTTTAGTGGCTAAAAAAATGAGCTTCTGTAGAAAGTTTTCATGATTTTGCCTGGAGTATAAAGAGGGAAGCAGTTTTTAAGCGGTTGGTAGTTCTTTCGACGCCCTGGCCTGGTACGTTAGTGAGAGAGACATCTCTGAAACCATGACGAAGATTTATTTACTTATTTCTTTGGTCATTCTACTGTTTGTGAATGTGTGTTGGTGCCAGTGCCGTTGGGCAAACTGGCAGGGCTCGTTTGACAGAGCAGGATGGTCCAAGTGTGGATCAACTACTGAATACCTGACAGGTTTTTATCGAAACTCTAAGAGTGCAAGCGACCCTATTCATCTTCTGGATAAGGGAAACTGCTGCAATGCTCCTGCACCAAACCAGAATCGGGCTTCAACGTGCCAAAACGCAAACTGGTGGAGACAGTTGGACAGGTTTGTGAATAAGTGCAAAAAATTTAGACAGCATATTTCGTCGGCTTGCCCTCGACACTATGCCAGTCGTAGAAAAATAGCGAGGGGTTACCCAGAAGTATTTCACTTCTTAGGCATTCTTGTCTCCTGGGCGAGTTATGGTAAAATTTCCGCACAGCCCCATCCTACATTATGCTTCAGTTCTTAGATAGAGAAAACAATGACAAAAACAATACATTGCCATTGGGAAAACAGATTTGTTCTACAATAGTATAGGGTTGTGCGGAGTTATGTTAAGAGCGAATATCATCGCCCGAAAACGTAACGAGTATGCGTGACTAGTGTTTAGTGAGGTTTTTCAAAATGCTCATCTGATAATGCCAGCTGTGACTAGCTTTTCTTCTTTAAATAAAACGCTTCAGTTATTCCCCGCGGGAAAACTTTCAACAACAAAGTTAAATGTTGCAACCTCGTACTGCTTTATATTTCGCGTGTCCTATAATTAGAGCTTCAAAATTTTTAGATTGTAAATGTGAAGAAAGTACGGCATTTTGGTGTCTATGCTTTACCAATGAACTCCTTTTAGTAATGTTTAGTTCTCTGGATTCACCGCTTTCTTCTTGAGTCAAGTAAAGACTTTTTTGCTAAATCAGTCATCCTCATATCCTCATATCCACTTGTTCTCATTCATTTTTTTCAGGAATAATGAATGGGCATTTTGTCCGACAGGATACTTCTTGCAGGGATTATACCGCACTAGTAACCACAACATTCACAACATTGAGGAAGGTCGTTGCTGTAAACCCAATAACCTGCCAAACAGCTATCTCCACTGTTACACTCACGACGTCAGCAAATCATTCGACAACAAAGGCTGGAGTAAATGCGACAGCCAATACTACTTGAGGGGCTTTTACAGGGAAGGTTGCGATAAGTTGCACTGCATAGACCAATTCCAGTGTTGCATGATGTATAATGGCTGCAAATTTGCGAATTGGTGGAAAAGTTTTGATAGAAAAGGCTGGGCCCAGTGCGACTCTAAGCAATATATCACTGGACTTTGGAGAAATGTTAACTTGGGCTCAAGAGATCAAATCTACTTATTGGAGGAAGCTAAGTGTTGTTCAGCTCCTGCTCCATTCCAGAACGTCCAATCGACATGTAGAGAAGCCAATTGGTGGAGTGTTCTTGACAAGTAAGCGTACCATAATTTTAAAGTTTACCAAAGATTAATACTAGCAGGAATCGCGTGGTCTGTTACGATGACCAGCGTGCGCCTCGAGGTTACGATAAAAAAATGATACACTTGGAAAAAACTGAAATTTAGCTAATTTGTACAATTTCGGATGCTCGTTTTTGCCGATTTGAAAACCCGCAGTGATTCAATCGTTTAGTTTCATTTTTTATTTTGAAAGAGCCTCTCCAACAATAGGATGGGAAATATGGTAAGTTTTAAGCTTGGTAAGAAATAGAGAAATGTTTTCCGTCTTGTCACGAGCGTGGGACAAAGAAAAAATTCTGAGACCCCATGAAGAAATGAACCTCAGACCTTCGGATTCCGCGCTCCGATACTCTACCACTGAGCTCCTGAGGACTCTGAATTTTATCTTTTTCCCACGCTCCTGACAAAACGAAAACCATCTTTCTTTGTATCATACAATGTTGACTATTCGATATTAAAACACAAAGTTCAGTTCTAACATGATTCTCCTCTAACTAGAACAAACACGTGGGCGGTCTGTCCACTTGGTTACTTCCTACGAGGCTTCTACCGAAATGACGGTGCTTGGTTGCATCACATTGAGTTGGGTAAATGCTGTAAGCCGAACACTTTCCCAGACAGGTATGAAGACTGCTACACCGAGAATGTCCGCATTTCGTTTGACAAAAGAGGTCTCAGCCAATGCAAAAGACGAGGATACTATTTAGCCGGAATTTACAAAGGAGGATGTGACAAACTGTTCTGTATAGAGTCTTTCAAATGCTGTAGGATGAATATAGGTGAGAGACAATTCTTAATCTCTCAATATTTCCGTAAAGAGCAAGTTACAAGGAAATGATTCTGTACTGAATTGTATTTATATACCACTTTGTAGATGAATGCAGAATTAAAAATCCTTGTCTTAAAGGTGCAGTGTGCTCCGACCAACCAGGAAGTTACAAGTGTACATGTAAATCAGGATATCGAGGAAAAAATTGCGAAAACGGTATTTGCAGTATCATAGATCATAAGTGACTGAATTTCAAATCAAAGGGCGTAGCGTATCAAAGCCTAAATTATCTTGGATAAATTTCCAATGTTTTGTTGAGCAAAGTATACATTTTTATGGATCCGTGATGGGAGGGATGTGTAATCACATCACTCGGAGTTACTCCTTAACGCTAGACTATTTAAAAAGGCCAACAACATAGATGCATAACAGAAAAATCCCCAAAATGTGGTTCGACTCCGCTTGACTCTAGTGACGACCTCCGCTTAGGGTTTTAAACTTCAGTCACTATCACTACAACGTTTTTGTTCAGAACTACTCTCACCCGTACGATCAGACTACACCACCACCTTTTAAACTAGCTTTTAAAATAATTGCTGTTAACACTGAAGATCGTTCATTAAATTCTTTCACAAATCCTCTGCCATTGAAATTCCTGTCCACTTTTGTACTAGTAAACCAATCGTGCGTTTAATTAGTGCCTTGACAAAGCGTTTACTTCAATCGGCAGATGTAAACGAGTGTGTGAATAACCCATGCAAGAACAGAGCTGCCTGTGTCAACCTTAAAGGAAGTTATCGCTGCGATTGTAAATTTGGCTATATCGGAAAGAATTGTCAAATTGGTGAGATACTCTATTAATTTCCTTCAATCTTATTATGCAAATTGCATATGACTTTTTCTTTCCTTTTCAAATTTGTTATCCATTTATAAAGGAATTTTTGGCTTCGCTCGTCAAGCATCACTCACCAGGGCTAGAAAATATTGTACCGTACGATAATTATAACAAAATTAGTCAAATGCGTATCCTCCTCCCCATCACTTTCCTCCAACTGCAATTCTTTACTCGCGAGCTCGCTCCATCACAGAATTGGAAACAAAAGTGGAAAACTATTTGTCGAACTTTTGACGAAGACTTACTTAATATTTCTTTTTTTTTTAAATTATATTTCCATGGTGTAATATTTCGAATAGTCTAAAAAATAATTTTGAAGCAAATGTATTATTTTTACAGACATAAACGAATGTACGAACAATCCATGCAAGAACAGAGCGAACTGTGTCAATCTCAAAGGAAATTACCGCTGTGACTGTAAAGCTGGATATACCGGAAAGAACTGTGAAACAGGTGTGATGCTGTGAATCTGATTTAAGACAGAAAAAGGATTCTTAGTGAAGACCACCAAAAAAAAAAGTGTTTCTCCAGTTTTATAGGGCATTAGATGTGAAATTAAGATTGGTATGCATTTTCTTTACTTCATAGATGTGAATGAATGTGCTACTACCCCATGCAAGAACGGAGCTGCTTGTGTTAACCTCCCAGGAAGTTATCGCTGTCACTGTAAATCTGGATTTACGGGAAAGAAATGTGAAACGGGTAAAAATAAAATATTCAAAGACTTGAAACACACGCTTTAAATCCTTTCTCAAAGAAAGACGGAGCTCTTGTAAAAGACATTCAGGTTATTTTTAAAACTGCACGCGGTTATAAATAACACAAAATCACACACGACTACTTAGTGCTAAAACAGTAAAAATTCATTGAAGAAAAGAGTTGTTTTCTCCATGGATCAGCTTTTGATCCCAGACCATACGCACCCGTGAACGTTCCAGTCTTCAATCTTTTTGTTCTGAAATGATTTTGACTTTGATTTTTCAAGCAGATGTAAGCGATTGTACAAATAATCCATGCTATGGATAAAATAAGCACTTCATTGATACTGAAACAAGACGATCTATGTATGCTTATTCTGTAAATGCATTCTCTGTCCTTCCCAAACCTTTGTTCCACTTAAGAGAAGTTTAGACCTAGCTTTGCAATCATCGCTCAGAAATCACATCTAGTAAAAGAAACTAAGGTTGAACAATATATTCTGATAGTTGTAAATTTTACATGTATCTACGAGTATTCAAATTGCGTGCACAAATTAAGCTTCCTCTCTCAATCTAAGCTTGAGATAATTTCACCATATCTACGCGAGCATCGCTTACCTTCGCTTTCAACCAACTTTTTCGTCTGGTGTCTCTCACAGATGTAAACGAGTGCAACAAAAATCCATGTAATAACGGAGCTGCCTGTGTCAACCTTAAAGGAAGTTATCGCTGCGATTGTAAATCTGGATACTCTGGGAAACACTGCGAATCAGGTTTGAGACTGCTTTTGAAACATTTTTAACCATTTAATATAACAAAGAAGGAACCCTAACTACCATCATTTGCATAATTTATTCATTCCATATATGAGATTCTAACAAAAATCAAAGTGGAATTGCTAGAATTATAAATAATATGTACCTAAAGATGAGCGTGGGAGAATATCAGATACGCGAATTGGAACATTGCCTATTAGCGCTACCACATGTAACAGCGAAAATACTTTCAGAGTTCATTACAAGCTTATCCTTCTGTAAATACCTAAAGACGAGTAAAAACCTAAGCTTATGTACTCTTTAGGAATAAATGGTGAAACAAACCTTGTATCGTATTTTCTCCTTACTTCTCCTTAGAGCGTTAGCCCTTTGTCAGAGCGAATAATACATGATAAATACCTACTTTGCTTATTCGCGTATTTCAGCTGCTATAGAACACAAAACAAATTACCTTTACGAAAAAAAAACAATGGAATACAATTCGGGAAAATGGTCAATTTTATGCCCGTTCTTCCCATAAAAAGATGCCTCCGGTATTTCTATAAAAAAAATCGTCTTTTCCATGATAGAAAACTTTTTTATGATTAGAAATCATACTAAATCATCTGAAGCAATGGTAACATTTTCCCCAGATATAAACGAGTGCCAAAACAAACCGTGCAAAAATAGAGCCGCCTGTGTCAACCTCCCTGGAACCTATCGCTGTGATTGTACACCTGGATACACTGGAAAGAACTGCGAAACAGGTATACCTATACAAGGAATGTTGCCCTCTTTCGATAATGAAAACTGCTTTTCAAAAGTTTAAAAGATAACTCTTGAATATGTCTACCTGACATTTCTTATCTTGTTTCAGTTTTCTATTTGACTGGACAAAAACCGTATATGATTTTAAAATACCTTTGAGGAACAACGCTTGTTACACCCAAAACCATAATGGACCCATACTTATTTTAAATGGAATTAGAACTTAGCTCAGGGGTATGCTTAAGCTCCTTTATATATTTGATATAAAAATTCATAAGTATTATTCTCCATACCCATGGAAGTATTAGAGGCAAACCAAATGCATGTTTTCCCTCGCATGTTCTTCATAGATGTCGACGAATGCGCTAATACCCCATGCAAGAACAGAGCTGTCTGTGTCAACCTCCCAGGAAGTTACCACTGTAATTGTAAATCTGGATTTACGGGGAGTAACTGTGAAACAGGTAACTCTTTTTCCTAAAAAATTACATTGGATTAAGATATTCAGCATATTACTGAAAGTGCCAGCGGTAGTCACAAAAAAGAACGTGCCTTCACCAGGTTTTTTGATATTACAGACAAAACGCATCAAATTTAAATTCCGGAATAAATAGGTCTTCTTTTCTTAATCTTCATTTCTTTCATTCTCTTTTAAAAATAACTGCTATCTTCTAATTGAAACAGATATAAACGAATGTGCAAATAAGCCATGCAAAAATGGAGCTGCCTGTATCAACCTCTCAGGAACATATCGCTGTAATTGTAAATCTGGATACATTGGAAAGCACTGTGAAACAGGTAAACAGTTGCAAGAATTGTTACCATATTTCAATAAGTACTGTATTTCAAGGTTAAAATAAGTATCTTCGATGTGTCTATTCGCCCCTTTAATTTTCGTTTCTATTTTAGACCACACAACCGCCGTTGAAAGATATTTTATCATACATTTTAAGACATCCCTCGTGAAAAAATCGTAGTCATTCATGTTACTAGAGGGTCTCAATGGGATTTACCGTTATCCGTAGTATGGCAAAAAAAGTAATAGCCCGTAGACTTTGAAAATTTCACTCCGACAAATCTTGCACTGTTGTGTCTTGCCTTCTTACCAACGCAGGAAAGCAGAAAATTACTCCTTATCACACCAGCGGCAGCTCGACCGAGAATTTCCCTTGTTGCTTGACTCTAAGGGTAAAAGCGAACAAGTAAATATGTTTTAGATCAATGAAAGTTCCAAGTTATCGCTCCAATTGCAAATCAAAATATACAGGAAAAAGACGCGAAACAGGTAGCTCAATTAATTAAAAATTTTCTCTTTGCGACAATGATGCCTTTTTACTTCCATTGCAGATATAAACGAATGCAATAATAATCCATGCAAGAATGGAGCGACCTGCGTAAATCTTCCAGGAAGTTATCGCTGTAATTGTACGCTAAAATTCCGTGGTACTCGTTGCGACATCTTGGCAGGTATACACCTCGCCCCTTCCTTCTTCTTTCATTTTGTAAGATCCATAACGCATATTAAAGCGTTATCACTTGGCATGTCCTTCATAGCATATTTTCATATTTTTTCTTTCAAAATTGTATAAATCCACTCTGGTGTATATCTCATTTCAAATAAGAGATGTCCAGCGGGTAAAACATGACCTTAAACTTGTCTTTTTCAGCACCCACCGATCAATGCGAGGACTAATCTGAATACTATCGAAGGTAAAATACAATTTTAAATTATACGAAAGAAACTTTTCTGTTAGTCGGTACATGATGAATAATATATCTTCTCTGCAAAAATCTATAATCTTAACAAATTATGTTATTCTTCTTTAAAAAACAAAATCTATTTTGTATATTTGAAAATATCAACAATCCAACTCGTGTCTGAAAAGATCGTTTAACAGGTACATTGGCTCGAACCACTGGTTTTAAGTTATGAACTCCCAAACTCCAGAAAGAAACGTAAAACTACAAGAAACTTAAAAGTTGTTTATTATAATTATGCAATTTATGAACATTCTCCTTTATATACTTTTTCAGTGTGTTACTCGTCAGTTCTTCCAAGGATTGAAGAAACAAGAAAATTGTCCAATTGAAATCTTAAGTATGAAACATGTAATTGAATACACAATAAAACAGTGTTTAACTTGACATTTACTAGTTGTGCTCTCTTTGGTATAATCCGTCCCCTGATCCCATTCTTTTATAGCTGCCTTTGAGAATATTTTTGTGGCCCGTTAAAAATGAAAAACATTTGTATAAATACTTAGTTATACGTTTGCCTGACACTACTTCAGTCTCCCCCTTTTCGCTTGGAAACTCGTGGTCGGTCCCCAGAGTGGTAATAACATTCAACTCGTTGATTTCCAATTCTCAAATTTTCCCATGCAAGGATCCTTTGATCAGCTCCGCTTTAACGCCATTTTATTGAAGTCACGGAGCTCATTAACTTCATTCTTCAATTTCCTCGTCTGACTACGGATCTTTTGAAAGTCTTCTTGTGTACGAGCCACGAACTCTCTTATTTCTCTCAAATCATTTTCGCATTGTGCTAAATGATCACCGATAGCTTTCCTTTCCTCGTCGACAGTTTTCATAAGTTTCTCAGGAAGCTTTCCGCCTTCGAATTTCTTTACAGCGTCCATAAAATCACGCGATCTGGTTCTAAGCAAAGGCGCAGGCTTCGCTTTGTTCGTCGGTGTTCCAGAATCTTTCCTCACTGGTATTTGAGATGAGCTGCCCCGCAGGCTGTTTCTTTTACCTATTCTTGGGCTACTCATGGGGCTTGACTCTCTAGATGAAGGCCTCGAAGGAAGCTTTCGGGGTTGCGAGGGAGACAAACTCGTTACTGATGCTTTACAGACAGCCTCCTAGAAAAAACAAATTATCATTTTTGTGAACGTGCCAGGGTTAAGGTTCAATAATTTTCATCTAGTTGATGTGAGAACTTAAATGTGTTAGTCGGTGAGAGAGTGATGAACAAAGTTGGAGAGTTAATTTTGTAGTTGTTATGGAATATTGGCGTCTGAATCAAGTGTACTCAAGTGAATATTGTGATTCTGTCCCTCCACCTAAGGCAGTTTAAGCCTTTGTGAATAAACTGTTGTTTAATACTACTTGAAATACGCGTCTGCGATAAAGTATGTAACTTACCTTCTTTTACAGAAAATTTACTCGCGTGATTTCCGCTGAAGAATTGGTCAAACTTCGTAGGATTTACAATCAACCGATGATCAGGACCGAGTTGTATTCAGTGTACGTCGGCTTCGACCACGACTGAGGGTAACATGTAAACAAGACTTAAACAAACCTGCGATAGATCCTTTGTTTTCGACGACACACTTGATCGCCAAATTGAATAATAATTAATTGAAGGACTTGTTTGCATAACATAATTAAGAAAAGTGGCTGTTAAAAAGCCTTATTTGAACGTCAAGGATACAGTCCAAGTGAGTTTTCTTGAAAAGAAATTACTCCAATGCTTTAGGCCGTAAAGTGAGCGGCAAGCCAACTAAGAATTTTTAATGAGCTTGCAGTCTGTCGGTCGACAGTTGAACAACACATATCCAACTTTGCACCTACACCGACCCAAACATTTGGTAACGACGAAAGAAAAATGTATGGCGTAACCAATATAGTAAATGTTTCGACGCATTTTTTTTTTCAATGTTTCTACTTAATTTGGGGGATTTTGTTGTGTTATGAAAAGATTTACTTGACCCCCTCATAAGGCTCTGTAATATTTTTAATTCCCCCCCCCCTCCATTGGCGGTTAATAGTACAGTCCCTTTACAATCTGTTAGCGACGACAGATCCCTCTTCTGTCCCCCCAAAAGAACCGTATGATCGCCCCAAAAATCCTCTACCCATCCCGCCCCCCTCCCCCCTCCACTACCAATAAATAACGAATTTTTCCTTAGATCTGTTATACATCGCGGTGTGATTAGATAACCTGAGGAAAATTCAGGCAAAGGTAATGAGAATAGGAAATATTACACGAAATGGACTTGCGTTCACGCTATTTCCTATTCACTTACCAAAGCCTTATACACCATACCTTGGCCTTACAGAAGGAGCTAGAGAACAATAGCGATCAATCCTTTCTGGTAGGCTGAATTTAGTATTTATTTAGATATAAGATATACTTATTAAGATTTTATTGTTACAATTTTAAATTATAGAATATTCCATATCTAGTTTTTTTTTTTTAACTCTTAACTTTATTGTGTTTGTGGAATACCTTAATTAGCTGGCGTGCTTTTACAGACCCCGATTTCGGTTCCGTCTGTGAAAGCACACCATTATTGTAGCTAAGTGTATTTTCACAATAAACTCTTATTGTATCGTATTGTATTGTAGTTCTACAGGCTCGATTCCAAAAGCTGGATGTACGCACAGCTAAGAACCTTGAGAGCGAGGTTCAGCCCGCTTTCGGAAACTCGGGTATGGACTACGCTCTAGTTACCAGTCTGTTTATCGGTGGCGCTTCGACCCATGAGTTGCCTGGCTGTTTCGGTTTTTACAAATTTGGAACATTTCAATCTTTAGCACTCGTTTTTTACAAAATTCAGATAAAATAGAATCAAAGGAGATTAAGTGGAATTTTATCTGCAATGAAAGCGATTCGCGTACTATCCTTTGGAGGACCCGAAGTACTGAAGTTCATGTCGGATGTGAAGGTTCCAAGTGTTTCAAATGGGCAGGTAAACGTTCAAATAGTATTCTCCTTTTTTTATGATTCTTTTCTGATCTACATAACTTAAAGAAAATAGTTGTTTATGGGTGTGCTTCTCCAGGCCCTACACCCGTTCTCTATTCATTCTCCTGCTTTCGGAGGCGTGGGTGCTGTGTGCGGTTTAATTATTGATCGTTTTAGAAAAATAATTCTCTCGTCACATATAGAAAGGGAAAACTTCAAATCTGTCTTCTTATGCGCAATATTTTAGGGAAATCTTGAGGTTTTCATGGGTCACGTATATTTCAGGAGGTAAAACACGCCTCACACACAAATCACGAATCACACTCGCCTTTCTGTAAAATTCACACGTGACATTTGAATCTTTGCCTTTGTAATCACGCTTCACGTAAAATTCCTTTGCACCTCTTGTAGGTCCTTGTTAAAATTAAGGCAATTGGGATCAATCCTGTAGACACTTACATAAGAAGTGGAACTTACGCCAGGAAGCCAGATCTGCCTTACACCCCGGGTTCTGATGGTGCTGGTGTGGTACACAGTGTAGGAGCAGATGTAACCCAAGTCAAAGTGAGTTTTTAGTTATTCATAGTGGCCAAAGTACTTTATTTATTTACTTACCTTTTTTCGGCTTTTGTATTAATTTTATGTATGGTGACTCAAACTTGAAGTATGTTACTGATGACTCTTACTGAAACTGATCTGTTGTAAAAATTACTAGATTAAAAAAGGCTTAAATAGTATAATTTATTTTGTGTTTGGTACTGATTTTTTAAATTAATTTTGTTTTGATGTATGAAAGTGATGAGGTGAGAGTATATCTTATGATTAAGTCTAGACAATGTGGTATTACTACCATAAATTTTAAGAAGTTTTTTGTTTCTATTGTTTTCTTTCAAGTAGAACAAGGAAATCATGAGCAATAGGAAACTTCTGTGAACCAGTACCATAACCCATTTCAGAAAAGAAAGATATTATTATTTTTGCTCCAAGCTTGATTAGTTTGTCTTGTTTAGTTTTATGATTATTATTTTGACTGCAAAATGAAGACCTCTATCAGGTGTACGGAATTGAATTTCTGATATTTCATACTAATTGTTTCACCAGGAAGGAGACCGTGTTTACGTCTGTGGCAGCATAACAGGGACATATGCAGAGTTTGCCTTGTGTAACAGTAGCAATGTTCATCTTTTGCCAGAGAATATTTCCTTCAGTCAGGGAGCAGCTATTTATGTGCCATATTACACAGCTTACAGAGCATTAATACAAAGGTGTGTAAATTACAAAATTACAAATATTGGAAAAATAAAAGGAAGCTGCCATAGACATAATTAATAAGATCATTATGAGAATCAGTAGTGGTTAAGGATAGAAGGCAAAGCTATAGATACCAGGTATTGAGATACAATATTGAAAAGCAGCCATAGTGCTAATAAATTATTTTAAACACTCCCAAACCTAGAGAATAATTATAATAAACAAAGTTAACTGATGTTTACCAAACACATCCTAAACAATCCTCTATTTAGCCCAACCTTTTATCTCGCAGGGAACAAATTTTTTTGTGAACAGTGTCAAGAGGGCCAAAAGCTAACTGTGTAAGCATATTTATTTAATTAAGTCAACCCTCTTAAAGAGAGATTGTGAGGCCCACTGATTGCATAAAGCCATGGTTTGGTTTAGACTTTTGGTAAATAACCAGCCCAAGGGAAAGAATGAGACACACAAAATTCACATACTGGTCTTTTTTTGGGACAATGTATTATGCTCTGTGATGATCAATATTATTAAACAGAAAACAAATGTATATGATTGTATGCTCAAGCAATTTAAATTATTGTAATACCTAAGTCTATCTCACTTTTTTGCAGATTACATGCGAAGGCAGGAGAGACAGTCTTAGTCCATGGAGCAAGTGGAGGGGTATGTACATCAGAAATGTTTTTGAACGTAGAAAAAATATGAGAACTATCAAGTTTATAATAAGATTAGTGATGAAAATGTTTTTGTTATTGTGCTCTTTTGTATGTTGATTTCTGTGTTGATCACTCTAAGTCTATTCTTCTCTTGAAAAATACATCCGTCAGATTATTTTATTATTTATCCCTAAGCTACATGTACCTACCTTGAAAATCAGAAAATCTTGAACATTTAATTGATTTAATTCTGAAAAGTCAGTTGTATATTGATCAATCATAATTAGTGTAGGACACACAAGCAAACATCAGTACCACAAAGCAACAAAAAATTACATTTAATGTTGTGATTTGTGGTTTATTTTTCTGACTGGTGTTCTCCATGAAACAAGGCTTTTTTGAGTATTGTATTAATAACCTTGCAGCAAATAACTTCCTACACCAGTAAGATTTGGTTATACTGAAAATAAACTTAAGAAACCTTTGTTAGTAGTGATCCAACTGCTACTATTTTGAGGGATTGTGACTGCTACCCAGCAAATAAATTTTTTCCTTATTAGATATTTATGCAAATGAACTTTATTTGACTGAGACTTTATTTAAAGAGGTCGACACATGACAGCTTTTGCTGATGGCCCTGTAGCCCTCTGATGTAGCAACCTTTGTCTCATGTTGAATGGCTCTAGGTTGGCATAGCTGCTGTGCAGCTAGCCAAGGCATATGGATTAAGGGTGTTAGGAACAGCAGGGACGACAGAGGGGGAAGAGGCAGTGAAACAGGCAGGGGCCTCAGAAGTGTTCAATCACAGAGAAGATGGATATGTTCAGAGGATTCTGGTATCAAAGTTCAACTTTTGATCAATTGTGTTAGACTGTAGCTTTTGAGAAACTTTACTGTGTGTATCTCATGTACTGTTCAACAAATAAATCAATAAAGTTACTCATCCTAAATTCAAATTTGATTTTCATAAAATATTTAATGAAATTTTCAACAGGATGCAACTGGTGGACATGGTGCAGATGTTATTGTTGAAATGCTGGCAAATGTCAGTTTGGCCAAAGATCTTCAACTTGTTGCCAACAAAGGCCGCATAGGGGTATGTCAGCACTGCTTGTGACAATGAAACCATCTGTGCTTAGTTGTTTCCAAGTTAATCAGTATCAGAAAAAATTTGTCAATCAATATATGAAACAATTTGTCAATTAAAGGCAAATCAATTTACCTGCCAGTCAGTTAATCAATCAATCTATGGCTCTTTGAAACCCTTTGTCAATCAGTTGCCCAGTCAACCAGTTGATCAATCAACTCATCAATGGATTGATTGATCAATAAGTTAATCAATCAAATAATCAATCAATCAGTCAGATTGTCAGTCAGTCAGCCTGACAGTCAGGCAGACCGCAGGTCAGCAAATCTGTCTATCCATTCATGCATCTACCAGTCAGTCAGGTTTACAGCCAGCTAATTAGTTAGTCACTCTTTTTTATTTTGAAATTGTGCAAGAACAAAATGTTTGTTTCTTCAATTTATAATTGCTGTTATGGTCTCCCAGCTTAGGAAAAGATGAAAATTAAGGCCTAAAATCAGTCTTGGTGTGAACCTTTCAGGTTGTTGGCAACAGGGGTACAATTGAAATAAATCCAAGAGAAACCATGGCTAAGGAATCCAGTATTGTTGGTGTTATGTTAGGTAAAGCTGGTGAGGTAAGAAATACATCAAAGAGCTATTTTAATGCTAACCTACAATTTGCTTCAATTTTCTGAAATAATACATGAAAATTATGCATGCACACATTTACCTCTTAAAAAGTGTTGCAGGTCAAGCTAAGTGATTGTGAGCCAGAGAAAGTTCAGACTATGCTGGTTTTACAGTAGTTGGACACAAATGGGCGAAAAAAATTGGAAGGGTTCTGAGGAAGAGTCACAATGGAAAGAGTCTGCCCTACTCAGGCTCCCCTTGTTTTTTTCTCTCGCTTGCCTCACATTTCCCTCACCCTCCAAACTGGCTGGCTGAGCATGTCAGCGAGAGGTGGGTTGACCCAAGTAGTACATCCTGGCAGAGCTTTGCCCAGTTACAGTTGTGTGATGTCCTTAGGAGTTGTACCACCACCCCCCCCCACTCTCCTGAATGAGGTGCTGGAGTCTCCCATATTCCAAATCAAGTCAAAGGTATAAATTGTATTTGTTAATTTTTTTATTTATTCTTTTTGTTTTTACACTTTTGCCTTCTTTAGGAGGAGAAACAAGAAATAACAGCAGTAATAGCAGCAGGGCTCAAGGCAGGGTTTCTTAGTCCAGTAGTTGGACACGAATACTCATTACACCAAGCATCAGAGGCACATAGAGATATTATAGAGAGCAAAGGAGCCAGGGGAAAACTAGTCTTACTTACATAATCAAATATGTGGTGTGTGGCCTCATTTCTAACTGTGGATGGTCCCCCACTGATGACAGGTTGCAAAAGCCCATTTTTTGAGGGTTGGGATTCAAAGTTTCAAATTGTTAATGGAGTATGAGTATTTTTTTTTTCTATGTGGTGGGTTATGTGAAGTGAGCTAGTGGGTATTCGAAAATGGTATGGAAAAGAGGTCACATTTAAATTGAGTAGTAAGGATAGTGATGATTTAGTGGAACAGATGGGGGTAACTTTGACTGTTCTGTTGTCTGATAAGGCATAGTGAATTAAAAAATGAGTTGTGCACAGGTGTTTTAGGTGGTAAGTTCAAGGCATGGTTTCTTAGTTCAGTGAATTGCTTGAATATTGATACTAGTTGAATCAAGCTCAGAAGCTCGTAGAGATACCACGAATGGTAAAATAGGAGAGCTAGTCCTATGAACATATTTTAACAAACAACATTGTACAAGCCACTATTAATGTATAATAAGACAATTATTGAATTTGGTTTTTGCACGATGTCTTGAATTATCAAACCTTGTATTTTACTGTGTAATCAGCCTCACGAAGCTTTCGCCTTTGGCAGAAAACTCAGACCTCGGCATTGATAATTTATGATAGCCTGCTCAACCTCATCCAATAATCGTCTATTGTATGGACACAAATGTGTGAAGTGAGAGAGGCTTAGAGATTGCACTAAATTTGTGAACAACAGTTGATAAATTAAAATATTTTCTTCAAGCTCCATGTGACACATGATAAATTTGATTAAAAGAGTGTTATGTATGGGATAATAAGTATAGAACTATAGCAGCATAGACAATGAAAATAAATTCCAAGAAAAAGGTTGGAAATAGGTTTGTAATTTTTCAGGATATTGTGATACAATTATAATTTTGTTATGACTCCCTCTGCTATTTATACATGTATGTAGCTGTCTTATTCAATTCAGAAACAAACCTAATCCTAGTCAATTGAGAGATGGCAAACACATTGGTCAAGAATCTGTGCATCTATGAATGTTGTATTGGTTGGGTGGCATGCTTTCTGGCTATAAGAACCAAGTCGTTTTAATGCAGGAGTTGTAAACAACTGTCTGTTTTAGTAATTATAAGTCATTGTAAATCTGTGAAACTGAAAATGATAAATTTACAGGACACTAGTAACTATATAAGCTATTTGTTTGATAAAGCTTGGATTTTCTTTTCCCCTTACTTTGTTTTATTTTAAGATTTCTATTATCTGTCCATTTTGATTACGACATTTTGCGCGACAGCGGTTGTCTCTCAGGTGTCTCCTTCCTAAAATTTGCGCGGGAAATTGGTTCGCAGACGGTCAGACTTGATTGCTTGCGCATGCCCGACGTCTGAACACCGCGTTTAAGTGCCTGGGCTCAACGCAGAAAGCAAAGAACTGGGTTCAAGAATCATTTCACAGTTGGTCGAGTCACACACTCTATGAGAAGAAGGCAAAGAAAAAAAAAACAAACCCAAGAGTTACAAAAGAAACATAAAGGCGAGTATACTTAGTTGTTTGCATTTTGTTGCATGTATCTAAGATATCAATTGCGGTAGCTGGAAGTTGCAGCCGTGTTAGTTTTGACCAAGCTGGAAGACAATGACCAGTACTGTAAGAGAGACTTCGCAGCCCGGCCAGCGACCTTCGTAACCAAACAAAAGGATTTCTGCAACAGTACTGAAGGAAATGAAAGCAATTCGAGCCTCTTCTTTCGGGGGCCTGAAGGCTTAAAGCTAGATTTAACTACACCAGTTCTGATACTCCTGTTTCAAGGAGTATTTGTATTCAACACGTTCTGAGGGCGCGTGGTCCGACCGGAGAGCTTCATGTTTATTGTCGACCCTTCTTACAACTTTGACCAGATCTAGATTAATGTCATATGTAAGAGTTTGTGAACGGTGTAATTCGTCATCTATGTTTGTTACACTATTGTGCGTAAGTTGGTATGTTAGGCCTACAACATCCTCAGTTGCAGTGTATGCATTACAATAGATGTTTGCCACGTAAGTAAATGTTGAGGTGGTTAATTTTTTTTTCTACGTCCACAAATACGCAACAAAGTGTGTTTCCGGCATCTAAATTTTAGATAAATTGTTCTGAGATCGTAGACTTCTTTTTATTACGCTCTTAAATCCATTATTTTGAATTATTACATTAAGCATAACGAAAAATGTTTCTAGAGGTGACCTTTAAAAGCGTTATGCTTAAATTTTTGAGCGAGTGGATATGCTAGTGAGTGTCAGTTGGGCTGATGGTATTGAGTTGGCTGTGTATTAAGGGTGCATAGGTGTATCTCCCTTTTGCATTAACATACAGAAAGTAATGTTGTGCTATATCATGACATGCACAGGGCTGTTCTCTGGCGAAGCATGGGAGACAAACTTTTGTGTCTTGGTGACTTGTATAATCTCACCTTTAGGACAGCTTTCAGAGCTGGGCACCCAATACTTCTCAGGGAGATGTGGTGGCTATTTGGTTAGTGCCTTGGACTCCAGGTTAAGAGGTCTGGGTTTGAGACTGGGTGAGGTCAACATGCTGTTTTCTCAGCCAAAACACTTTGCTCTCATAGTACCGGTACCTCTCTCCTCAGGAGTATGAATGAGTGCTGGCAAATTGTCAGGGAAGCCTGATGAAATTCTGGGGGTAACTTCAGTCACTTGACTAGATCTGTATGGATGTTACTTTTACCCAAGACTTCTAAGACAAAAGCCTTCAGGCCCCTTGACAGGACAGTGTGATTTTTCTACAAGCATACATGTATCTTTCATGTTGATCAACAACATAAGTTGGCTGGGGGGTATTTCAGCATCTCCAGCAGCTTAAACCCTTCATAGTCATGCACAAGGACATGTGACTGTTTGTGACTTTCTTATAAATAATTTGTTCCCTTGGAGCTATAATACTTGCTGCTAAATGCCTTTTACACTTACTGTTAATGAGTTACATTGTGTCCTACTTTATATTTTTAGGTTGTTGGAAGTGGAGGTAGAGGCAATAATGCAATAGGGCAGGTTTGAAGGAAGGCTATATTTGTCATGAATGTCAGTTTAGTCAAGCTGCTGATGCACACATGGATATTACAGAAGGCAAAGGTGCTAAAGGAGAATTGGTCTTGGTTGTTCAGTAGGAAAGTATATGTTAGGCAGTTACATGCACCTACATGTAGTGGCATTTTAGAATTTTTCTCTGCTTATTAATATTGCATTTTTTAATACCTCAAACAATTCTGATTTTGATAGAAATGTTGACCACAAACTGTGGCCAACTACTGCAATTGGTCTGTATTTAACATTTTGCAGTGACACATGTGTAAAGATTCTTCCTGAATTGGAAGCAAGCATTTAGCAAAGAGATAATGAGTGGGTATTTTTCAACAAAGCAGGCTGAATTATATTTCATCATATGTTTTAGTACATTGTGTAAAATTAGTTTTGTTATGAATGAGAAATTTTTGTTATGAAAGGTCTCTGTTGATGTTTTATTATAATTTATATCAAGACAATTATAAAGTGTTGTTTTAGTGGGTAAATGTATGTTCTCTCTGTTATGCCCCACATGATAGCGGGTGGAGTGGCTTACATGTTAAGGTCATATTTTTTGTAAAATTTGCAGAATATTATTAAATATAAATGTAGTTCAAAAATCATTTGAAGAGGGTACATGGTACATGTACTAACCTTTTGACCTTTCCTTAAAAATCTGCTGATACCAGGATTTTTTATGGTTTTATTGAAGGGCTCGAAGATATTGAGATTTGAACAAAATGAATTTCATTCCTTGATAAAATGTTGCACTAGTCTCCAGTTATTAACCAGTTAACATGAGTGGTATTTCAATGTGTCACAGAATGATTTTTAATTTGTTTATTTACAACCAAAATGCATTTGTACAAATACCAATTACCTTTCTTCAACTGTTTGCTCTTTTTTGTTTGTTTTATTTTCTTTTCCTATTGTTTGTGATTTTGTTTTCATGTCTCTTTACAAATCTTTTATGTTTTAAAATTGGGTTGTACACATACAAAATTGTTACAAAATAATATTATAACATAGCTAGTAAATTTGTCTAATCAAATTCAATTGCACAAGCGTGCTTCATATTCCTAATGTGCATGGACATGATGTCAGCAAACAAATCCCTCAAGAAAAAATTTTCCATCAGGTTGAAAATGTTATAAAACAATTGGTTCATATGTCAGCTGTGTGTTCATCATATATGAAGCACTTGGGAAGTTTGGAGAGCACTCAAGAAGCTAGAGTTGCTCTTGGCTACACCTTGAGCAACTCTTATGCATCTTTCGTGCTCTCCAAACTTCCCACATGCTTCATATCTCGATGAACACATGCTGAGGTATGAACCAATTGTTAACTGTGATGCATAAAAATACAGCTTGCGATCTTAAAAGGAAGTAAAGGTAAAAAGGTAAATTTTTTTAATTTGCAGTCAGCTAGTTACAAGCAGCAAACTGCAAATACAAAATAATAATCAATTACAATAATATGTTCTTTTTTTGTTCGTTTTTTTTATTTTTTTAGAATAATGTAGGTGCTCTATGGTTTTTATAATAACTAATTTCAACAATGTTTTTTATGTTTGGTTATGACATATTCCAAGAAGATTGTTTTGAGCATAGTAAAAAAGCTTGAAACATTCTCAGGTTTAATTTCACAACTAAAATATGATGACCATTCATCTATCATTACTGCAAATTACTGTTGTAATCATTGTTGTGCTTATTACATGTCTTCAAACCCCTTAACCCTTTTACAAAAATATGAATCTCAAAAAATTGTTATAATTTACTGTATCAGAAGCATAGGTAATGTGCTTCTTTCTCTACACCATTACTTATTTCATATACACTAATGTACAAAGTCATGTACTTTGTAAATTCATCTATTTTAACTTTTGAGATGTAACCTGTTGTATCATCACATAATAGACAGTCTTAATTCCTTAGAGACAAAAATGTGATCAGGTTGAATGATATGTTTACATTTACTTCTTCCTCAAAATTCTAAACTATTTTCCTGAGGATGTAAGTGGTTTTGATTGGCCCCATACAGGGGGCTGTAAATTATTATTCATAAACCCCAGAGTCTTCACCAAGTGAACTTGAAACTACATAATATTGTACATGCACAAGTGTATGACTTTTTTTGTACTCTGAGTATTTATGTCATGATACATGTAGTATAAGAGCTCTCAGTTATTATCACCATCCACTTCATACGCTTTAAGTTCTGTTTACTTTCTTTTTGAAGGCACATCATTTACCTCCTTGCACTGCGCAAATGTTGATGGATACGCAAAGCAACCTCTGGAAGCTGCACCTCTGGGCTCCTTAGGGTGTCCATAAGGTCAATAATTGTGAATTCCGGGTGTGTCGCTTTGATTGTTTCCAACAGTTGTCCAGTAGCAGGCTTTTCCATGGACTTTAAGTTTTCCCAGTAATTAAGGTTATCCTGATTTACCCCCAGTACCTTGCACACTTTTTTCCAGCCGTATTGTCCACTGCACGTCACTTCAAGTGTCTTTACGATTATGTCCTCAAGATCAGGCGATATGTCTGATAAACGAACACCTGCAATTTTTAAGAACATTTTGTCAAGTTAGAGACTAAATATTGCTCATTACGGACTGCGGCTGTGGGTTCTATAGTTACTCAAAGATTTATGGAGAAGTTGTGGTTTTATAATCACTTTTGCTTTACAAGAAAAACTTGAATTATCACACTTGTTTTCATCATGTAACAATTTGGTTTAGTTTATCATAGAATCATTATGAATAAAAGATTAGCACTCTGTTTTTAAATTATGATGACTAACTTTCAAGGGCAGAAGTAGTTGTGTATTCCTTTGAAAGTGTGCCTTCCAAATTGCCTCTGTTAAGGGTGACTCCTTGATAGAGACCTAAAAAAAAGTACAAAGACAATAAAGATATTTTAAGTAACTCAAACGTTTTACTTTCGCTTTCCTTGGACGCTCGGAATGGAACTTAACTAGTGCCATCTATTGTTTGCATTGAGCATGGGTATTTTTTGTGCGTAATGTTATGCGTAATTGGTGCCTACACGTATGGCTTTTTCTGTTGGACCAGAGCCGGCCATACGAACTTGTTGTGATTTGTGCTTGTCTGTGTAGTAGTTTTGGTCCTGGTTGAATGAATGGCCTAATCTCGTTCAGTACAGATGAAAATAGTGATCACAGTCATCACCACGTAGAGATGAAGACATCATTCGCGCCTAACGTGTTGCTACTTTTGAATGAACATGGAGACCTTTTTTCTGATAAAAAACCGTTGAGGTTAACTAAAGTCTCACGAATGACCTCTGATTGTTGAAAATCATCAATCGCCGTAATTAACTATTGATATCTAACTACTACGTACGCTTTACGTGCTAATTGTACCCCCTCATGTTAGACACTGACTACTCCTCTTGTCTTGATTCTTCCACACATCTTTTCCTGGTAATATTCTTATCATTACTGAGGTAAAGTTAACCAAGTGTTTCTAATACACCATGGGAAATTAGAGTATTCTGATCAAAGATGTGAATGCCGGCGTTTCTTAAAGTTTACTTGTAGTGGTGTAATTTTTAATTATTTTTCTTTCGTTCTAATATCTAAGCCCCGTTGTATGTCGTTTTGTTTATCAAGTTTACTTTCTTACCCGTTTGATGTGTATTTCCCAATAGCGACTTGTATTCTTCTGCACTTGTCGGATTTATCTTTATACAACAAATCACTTCACACCTACTTTGCCTTTTACAACAGAAGCATGCTATCATCACGCTCACTGAAATCAGCGCCAAAATAAGTATGGCTACAAGTACAGTTAGAGTTTTCACAAGTGTTGTGAAGTTTATTCCAAAATAATTTGAAGCGGTTTGAAGTTTTGTCTCCGTAACATTCATTTCTTTGGAAGTGGTTCCAAAGCCCTCGTTCGAATGTTTGGCGTTAGCCACTGCAGTGCGCGAAATGCTTGGAAGCGAAGGAGTTTGTTCGGTAGCCATTTCATTTCCACTTCTTTCCAGGGCTTGCTGAACCTCGTGTAACCCTCGTTATTTTAAACATCTCCTTTCCATTAAATGCCGATTTTGATGGGTTTTCTGAAGTGTTACTGCTACGGAAATTTCGAATTGGCCCTGAGTTTGAGGGTGTCTTTCTCTTGGGAGTGTTAAGCCTCGGGGGATATAAAGCCAACATTTGAGGATCGCTTCCCTTGGTTTTTATTTCCAGGGTGCAGTTTGTTCTTAAACATTGCCCCAGATTAATACACTCTAGTGTAACAAGGCGTTTCGTTCCACAACACTTAAAACATTTTTTGCAAACATTTTCTGTGTTATTCCAAGGATACGTTCCACGAGGGCAGGGTCCACATCGTGCATTTTTCCAAGCTAAACATGGACTGATGGTTTGTTTCGGACTACATTTCTGGCATGGGAGACAAATGCCTCGGCCTTGGCTATCCTTGTAGGTTTTCGACGGGCATACTGTGCAAGCTATCACGGCGTTTTGCTGTATTTTGCTACCACATGGTGGAGTTAGTTGTCGCCCTGGGGGACAATCAGAGCAAGGTTGGCACTTGATTGTCGTATTCTGTTTACCAAGAATTTGGTATGATAACGCTGGGCATGTTCTATCTGGATAGCTGTTAGCTTGGGGAAGGTTCCAAAGAGTCCAAACCTGTTTAAGTGGATAGTAAGAGGTGAACATACAGCCAGACATTGCACTCTGTCCATTAGATATGACTCACTTCTGAAATGGATGCAGTCGAACCTGTATTAAGCGGTCATTCACGGAGAATGGCGGGGTAATGGCGGGACCGCTTAATAAAGGTTGACTGCCAAATACAGGTTCCACAGAATAGCATAGGGGTCCAACGCCATAAAAACCGCCATTTTGTAGTAATAGTCACAAGAGGAAAGATTATGTCTATTGCGTTGAGACATCTACACTCAAAAGTGCCAAAATTGATTTCGGGATATAAACATTGTACAAATTCGAATCGAGAGATTATTCTTAGTTTTATTTAAGTGCTTTTGGATTAAGTGACCATTGGGTAAAAGCAAATGACAACGCAAACAGGCCATGGAGGACCAAGACCGCTTAATAGAGGCGGCGTCGACAAAATCGATCTGTGAAAGTGACTACATGGAGTTTTGGGGCGAAAAACTTTCAAATGGGCCTGCCCTCCATTATGTCTCGCAGACTCTATTTTGGCTTGTTACATAGCATCTCTAATTTTTATTGAATAGAATTTAATTTTTCATTCCCTCGATCCGTGATCCGATTCGTGAGGTTTTTGGGCCGAAAAAATAAAAATTTCAGTTGGACCTGCGCTCAATTATGTCACGCGACTTTATTTTGGCTTGTCACGCAAAATTTTAATTTTATTTAACATGATCCGATCCGTGATCCGATCCGTGATCCGATCCGTGATCCGATCCGTGATCCGATCCGTGATCCGATCTATGGTCCGATCCGTGATCCGGTCCGATCCTGGTTCTGTTGGCGCCGCAATAGAAGTGAAAATGACGGTACTCACGGTGACAGCTTAATACGATCCCGCTTAATACAGGTTGAGCTGAACATCCTCTCAACACCTTTATCTCAAATGACATCAACTCGGTCAAGTAAAAGCAGTTTGTGGCCCACAGCATATCCTTATACGTTGCTCAGTTTTTAAGAAGAGAAGGCAAACAGGATGCAACGAATCGCCATTTCCGAGCGCAAATGACGAGCACGTGATTTTCCAAATGGTACTTTGCCCTTTCGCTTAATATGGACGGTCTCATGATTATCATGAGTGATTGTGATCCTTTCACCATTTCCATGTGACTGATGTCGAATCGCTTTCTGAATTGCTAGTTCGGAGAATTAACGATATTAAGAGTGTCTGTAACCAGACCACGAGATGCCGCCGAGAGGCGAAATAAAATGTATCTAAACGAAAGGTGTACTTGAAACATCAAACCTTAATCACAACATCCTGCTTTAAAATAGCGTGAAACGGAAGGTATTTGAGTGCATGTAATTGTTTCCGTGACTTACTCGATGTGTTTTACAATTTGCCTCAAGTTGTTCAATTCATGAAGCGCGCAGATTGTGGAAAAAAAGGTAAGTTATCACTTACAAACCAAGTTATGAAGGCAATAGCGATAAATTTCCTGATAAGCTCCAGAATCTTTGTAGACCACCAAATAGATAGCTTTACCCTGTCAAATTTTATCGTGTAAATAGGATCTGCTTTTAACTGTATGCCTCTTGAACTTGTGGGAAGTATTGAATCCTGCAATTAGAAAAGAACGACAGTGGTGCATTAAAGTTTAGCAACGTGACATCGACCGAGGAGTACAGCTGGCGAGGAACTTGAGTTCGAGGTGCTGACATTTTAGAGACATAAACGATCCAAGAAATCTTTGATAAGTCATCGTCCACTATGCATGTATATGTATTAGGCGTAACCTACAAATTGTTATTATTGGTGGATTGACAATAGAACTGATAAACGTCAAGCAGCATTTAGCGTTACGTCCTTGTTTGCACAGCCTTGAGTATCGTATATCTATGTTCATATGTTAATGTGCTTCCTTCTACAAATATTTAAAATACATGTCACCCTCTTTGGAATCACGAAACTTGATTTGAGCCAATATCAGCCCATTTTGTTCAGTCCTTAGATTCTTTTCACTTAAATGTAACGGCACATATGTCTGTAGCAGCACGATTTCTAAGGCTTAAAGCTTGAGTCAAATTAAAATTAGTATATGGAAGATGTAAATATAAAGCGCAGAGTTTAAATATGTTTTCAGAGTTATGTTACGCTCTTATTAGTAATCGCTAATGGAGACTGATACCTTATGATGTTTCCCCATTTGACTGTTGTGAACTAAACGATTATTCAATGACTTGTTCGACGTAAAAACCAAATCTTCGTCAACCTATTTACCGAATGCCTCGCGTGATCGAAGCACAAGAAATCGAAACTATTGCCCATTCCTTTACAGGCATTTTGGGGACTCCCCTTTGGTATCATAGCAACAGAAGCTGAAAAAGCTGTTAGGCTCTGGTGGTTTTGCTTGTTGAAGGATTCCATTAAAGCTCTTCCGACAATGTCCGCTTGTTCGGGATCGAGTGGTCTGATCGCTGATTCAACTTTAGCCATAATCTCTGTAGCAGGTATGAAGTAAGAAGTTACGACGAACTTCAGGCCTTTCTTCAGTAGGGCAGTCTCGGAGTCGCTAAGGGACTTAGAAGATAATCACGCAATCCAAAACTTCCTGAAGTACTTCTTGTTCTATGTACGTAAGATCTTTAAAAAAATCATCACACCTCGAAAAAATTTTATCAATTTGTAACACCACCAAGTTCTTAAAAGTTGCCTCAAAGAGCCCACGCAGCAAGTTTAGCGAGGGCCATAACAAAGAACACGTTAACGGTAATAACGTGCCAACGGAAATCTTGATTTTAATTCCCCAAATTTAAACGTAGTTGAAAATAGCAGGGGCGTCGTTTATATTGTTAAGAAGTTTTTAAACCCTCATTAAACGATTCTCAAATCAAAGTTATTATTAGTGCAATCAAATCTCTACCGCTGCTCATGATGTTTTCTGCTTCCTGAACCTGATATTCAATGTTTTTTCCAAACCTGCAGAAACATCACGGTATAAGACCAATCTACTGAGCTGAATGGAAATGAACAAAGCACCACTGCTCACTGAAAATAAAATCAAGGCAGTGGCTGATATTAATTGCGTATCAGCAGTCCTCTTTCAGTTAATTTTCAATAATGGAAAATTCGTTAACAGTGTCAAGAAGAGGAGGTCTGTCTGATCTTTCTTCTCGTCAAGGTTTTTAAATTGCATTCCTGTTCTACGAGATCAACTTTAAATTTTCGGCCAGTAGCACAAAGAGCTTTTAAGTTATTAGCTTGCATATCAGATGTTGCTTACATTTGTCACTTACCTATCTGGGGTAAGCAAAACGTTCAGTTTATTCACGCACAAAGTTGTCAAAAAACAACCCAAAAACACCCATTTTCTATACTGCCTTTACTATCTGAGACGATACCAAAACCAATTTCAACGATAAGGGAATGAATAATAATTTCGCCCTCATTCTAGTCGTAAGGTTAGCATCTGAACCTGACAATCAAGGGCACTTGTTGGTTTTTTCGACATGTAAATTAAACCTGTCACGAACTTGCAAAGAAATTTGCAGAGGTCCGTTCGCCGGCAAAGGCCATTTAAAGGACGTATAACGGACATTTAGCACCAGCATGCAATGCATATGCCGAAGTTTGAGGGGGGACGACTTAAGAACAATTATGATCCTCTTGCCTCCATATTAGAATTAACTGTGCATATTAATAAACGTGAAAGAGTATGTAGCACAAATTACTCATATATTCAATATGCTCTTACTTTGTTCGCTTGCCCGAACCTTCTTCAATCCTTTTACTTAATTTATTCCTCTTGTTGATGAACGACTTGCTAGAACCCCTAATTTTATGGTTGGAACGAACAGTGGGAGAACGATGGGAATAAATCAAGTGCGGGACAAAAAGTTAGACAAAAAGCAAGACAGGAATGAACGCTCTTAATTTGGATCCATTTCAGTCTTCATGGACGAAAACGGTTGCAGGCAGTCGAAGAAATTTTAACCGACGCTTTAACTGAGCACTGAAAGTGAACTGCAGAATATACTGAGCTGCAGGGGGTGGGCAGGCTCGTTTTCTTTTTTCCCAAAGAAGGCCGCTTTATGCTGTAATGTTACAATTTTTCAAGAGAAGCTACATCTCTTTCTTCCTGGAGTTAACGTGGATTGAAATGAATGTGTGGATTCGCTCACTTTTCAAGTACGCGTTGATTAAGTGGTATCATTTAATTGAACTTTCAACTTTGCATTTAAATTTTCTTTAGATAAAAATATAAATTGTATTAAAGAATGCGTGGAAACCACATTTTAGTTCCTCGGCACACGGTGCCGAATTATCGTGTCCGCAACATTTCCAAGTTTTACTTTAGGTCTGTTGAGTACAGCAATAAGATCCGATATAGTCTTTCCTTGACTTCCCAATTTCTCAAGTAATCGTTTAGTTGGGCTTTCATCTTTAAGAGTTCCTAAGTGTTCATAGTATTTGAATTCTGTAGGAGGAATTCCAACCGCGTTTGCTACTATCTGCCAACCGAATGTCCTGCTATGATGTACAGACTGTACGTCACCCTGTGGAACATCCAGACGCATCACCAGTTCATCCAGGAGGTCTGGGGGCATATCTGCTAGATTGAGATCTAAGAATCGATTTCAATTCTTTAGTATTGTTTCTGTCATGTTTTGGTGTCTTGTTTCAAATATAGAGTTGGAGTGAATTTTTAAGATCTATGATTTTTCAGAGATGATAATGTTCATGAAAAAACTTCGCGCTTCTGATTGGCTGAAAGCGAGTGCAAAGTTGTAACACGAGTGCAAATTACAAATAGCGCGAGCTGTCAAAATTTTGTCTGTCTTGATTTATTGTGATGCTTTGTTCATGTAAATTACATGAAAGCCTGGTTCGCACCAATGAAAGAAAGACAAAACGATAAAAGCGTTGTGACAGGGCAAGGTCATTCCTTCGTTATCTTCTAGTGTGAAAAAGTAGAAATAACCACATCGGTACAACATTGTGACAGTATGTCAGGAATATTGATATGAAGACATAATCACTTAATATCAACCTAGCTAGCAACCTAGACATAATGACATAATGAGAAAATTGATTTTTCCTCGGTGCCTTTGTGTCCGTATTCTATTGTGTCGTGTGTGTTGATCAGATGTAACTGATCTTGGTTTCCTTACCTTGTGACACTGTAACAGTGCTTGCTTCGTCGAGGGTCTCATTGATAGTTTCTCCTTCTGCACTGTCCAAGGTGGAACCTAAGTAGTAATCATGGAAATATAATCATATATTTCGTGATGAAAACTATTTAGAGAACTTATTTTGAACAAGCAGCTAAGAAATAAAGCTCACTATGAACGATATGACAACGGCGTGGCATACTTGCAATTTTCTCAGTTTGACGTAGATCTCGATAGATAGCAGTATCGACTTAGCTATTATTAATATATTCTTGTGTTCTGACCCATTATTCTTCTTACCTGTACTTTGAGGTTCTGCGGAGTCTGATGAAGTTCTTTTTAACTCCTTTGGGTCTTGTAGCATCTTGCATACACACTTTTTGTATAAGGTATACACGAGAAGTCCCATAAGTACCAGAAAAACAGCGGCAAAAATTGTTCCGGCAAAGCTGCCGAGGGCCGAGTTCAGGAATTCATTTTGCGCAGCGTCATCGTGTGGTGTCACCTCTCCCAACTCTGTTACTTCTTTTAGTGTAGCCTCAGTTGTTTGAAAAGTGATGTAATTTTTTCCAAGTGACGCTTGAGAAGAAACCTGCTCTTCCACTTCAATCGCACGAATTTTGGTCCCGTTGAATCTCCTTTTCGGTGTTAAAAGATGGTTTGAATTTTACTTTGGTCCGTTATTGGCTGCTCAACCTCCTCCTCCTCTATGTTTTTAACGAGAGGAATCCTAAGAAAGTCTAATTCTTCTAGTTCATCCCAGTAGGAATTTTTTCCCGTTTGGCTGTCCGTGTTCTTCAAAGACTGATCACTTTTTGATTCAACTTCGGCCTCCAAGTCTCGTTTTACTATAGTCAATGAAACATTTTTGTCGTTGGAGTCCAATTGGTCAAGTTGGCTCATATTTTTCATACTACTTTGCTTCAGTGACATAGTGGGTTCTTTCGTTAACGCTTCATTGTTCGTAGCATTCGTAGATCTTAAAATCTTTTTATTAAAATATTTCCTTGTTTTTGTCGACCGTGCGCAACTTTCTCTACATTTTTTCGATATCAAGCATTCTATTTGAGCCGCATAACTTTTTGGACAACAATCAGAGCAAGGTTTGCATGCGTGTGTTTTTTCATCTTCGTAGTGTCTCTTTGGACAGTCCTGACATTCTGTGTTTTTCTCTGTGGTGCAAGAGCTAATGATCTTTCTTGATTCACAATCACTGCATATCTTGCAGGACCTACTGTCGACTTTGTCTGAATATGTTCCTGGTTTGCAAGGTATGCATTCACCAGCAGGTTTTGTATCCAATGTAATACCACACGGTGCTGAAGGTTCCTTCCCAGGAGGGCATACAGGGCAAGCGAAACATTTGATCCTTCCGCTTTCATCTTCATGAACAGTGTAAGTCTCTGGGGGACATTTAGCAAGACCGTCTGGGTAAAATTCACTGCTGTCTTGCAAATCCTCTAAAAAATTCCATTGCTGTACAATCAATAAGGAAAGAGAAAGTGTCACAATTTTTTTTGGAATATTCAGCTCTATTGCCTTATTTGTCGAACTATCACTTATACAACATATCCGCTGAGTTTGCGGAGAATAATTGTTTGAATATAATTACTTGGAAGATCAACAAGGCAACTGCATTTTAATTTACTTTCTTTAAGAAAAAGCAACAAATCGCGCGTCGGCAGTTTATTAAAATATTCAAATTACTAGCCTCCTAGGGCTGAATTGCATGAAATTTACTAAAAGTTAAAGTTATGTACGCATTTATAAAATAAACAATTTTATGTGCTATAAAACGATTGTAGAAGAAACTACGTATAAAAGTTTTACCGATTGGACATGAATGTGTTCGTGTAACCATTAGTGTGCATTTTTGGCAACCTAAATTGCGATGGTTTTTAAAATTGTATCGATCTGGTAATGCTTTTGGGTAGTAACAGATGATGGAGTTTATGTGCAGTATTAGATACGACTGAGAGTCAAAGAGTTTATAACACTGTTCTTTGCGCCTGTCTCATTCAAACATCTGATACAAAAGGCCAGGAGAAATTACGAAACTCAGGTAACAGTTGTTATTGCCGTACGCGACGTGGTCAGAGCGAGATATGACTTCGTTCTCCATTAATCAACAGAGCCTGTGCATCCCTCAGATCACGCAAGCTATTAAATTAAGTGACAATATTCGTAGTATTCAATTAAGCGTACGAAATCCTATGCTGAAGCCCATAACGTTCAGTAAGCAATCTGGTTTAAATTGAAATTAAAGCAAATACCATAAATGGCCTCATTTTTTAGGGAGACTAATTATTCTAATATTAGTTTCGTAATAATTCATACTAGATGACTGACTTACCCACAGCAAGAAGACGAACCCAAAAATAAATAGCACTTTGATAATAACTTCTAATTCTGCCACATTTTGCCATGATGGGATCATTTTGCCTTCTATCGACGGTGATACGAAAGGGTCTTACCTGTATAACAACGATAAGATAGGAATAATATTCAATTTGCTTTGCAAAGGCGCCGTGAGCAGAGCTAGAGGTTGGTTTAATAAGTGCATGTTTGCACAACAAGTAAATAAATGTAGCTCGTATGATTGATACAATTTAAAAAACTATGAATACTGACAACAATCAATGCAAAGAGCAGGTGTTGTCCTCTTTGACTATTTTGCAGAAATGTATTATTTATATTATCATATTATCATATCATATTATTCAAGTAAATTGAATTGTAAACCGGAAGCAATAATAGAAGTTGTATCAGCGATCATCTAATAAACCTTAAAAATTGCATTTGCCTTGTGGAGGTAAGCTCAAACAAATGAATTTGTATTTGCCTAATTAATCAATTCGAACAATGAAAGTTTTGATGATAATTGAACAATTAATTCACATATTGAAAGCAGGCTTTATTTGTCATAGTCTGTAAGTCTGACAGACTTAGGAAACACTAGCAGGAATTTTTGTGAACAAGTCAGTCAGAAATCTTGGTGACCTACATCTCGTGCATTGGTTATCTGGGAACCCTTGCTAGTATCCAACTGAAACCTGACGCGCATTTAACGGAGATTCCGTTACTAGCGCGATAACTTAGCATAACTCGTAACAGATAGCGGCCATGTTGTTTATAATTAAACTCTCGGAAGGTAAGAGTAATTTTTTTTCTTAGATAAAGAACTCACTTTTCCTTTCTTCCCCCCAAGTGAAAATAGGCAAAAATTGACTGTGTAGCAAACTAGAATAATTATTTATCAACAAAGTATACGATGCATTAAATATTCGTTGTAAGGCTTAAAAATTTTCTATGCTATGTAAGCCTTCCGTTTGAGATCGAGAATGTAGAGGCAATTGATGCAGGTCGTGAAAGGTCTCACACGACTCTAGCATAGTAACGCCGCAATATCACTGAATTATTCTGTTGAAAGGAAAAATGGTCCATATTATTCTGAAGAAAATTGGTCATTTTATGTTTTAATCTTTGAAATTGCAAAACAAAATATCAATTTTCAACATCCACAATCATCAGAAATTGATATTGAACTCGTCAGACACGTATTGGTTTAGTTTACGATTACTCTTATCTCCACCGTTCTTGAAAACATAAGATCGGCCTTAAAAACAACGCAACTTTCAGAACGTGGAATTCAGAATTAACTACATCCTTACCGTCGAGGTCTTAAGAAGGAGAGAGTATGTTGCTTGGTCTGGTCGAGAATGAATTCCTGTTAAGCAGTTCTTCCTGTGAACGGTATACAGGAGTTATACGTCCAGAAGAGTCTCTCCTTCGATAGCCCTATCGTAGATAAATTTGAGTCTTAATTAGAAGATACCTTCCCGGAGTATATAAACGGATATAATGCTGTGTTGCTGGAAAATCCACAAGTAGATGTACTAACACTAATACCCGTCGTGATGAGCGTGACTTTGCTTGTTGAAGATTAATGCAAATTTGCGGCCGCTTTCTCGGAAATTGTACTGATTTGTCATTGGTCAACCAAGGGTGATTATATCAAGCTCTTGGATACTTTTCGTTTGAACTTCAAACCCGATCATTCCATCGTGAATAATACAGAAAGGACTTAATGACAGGAAACATTTATGTTTAAGGAGACATTCTTCTTTCCTTTCATATACCGGAAGGACTTTATAATCCTAGTTAAATGTCAATTTGGCTGTCTTTCTGACGCATCCTAACAGGTCGGAATGCTTTATCCTTATTTTCATCGACAGTAGCCGGTGCACAAGGATTTTTTTCCATATTTTGGTATCTTTCGCTCTTCCTTTAAAGATTAATAAACGCAAATTAACCTCAACCCATCCTTGCATGGCAAGGAAGGTCGCGCTAATAAGATCGTGGTAATTTGTTTGGAGATTGGCGTTTTAATGTCTCTAATGGCCATCGGCTACGCTCAAGACCCCGAACATAATTGTTCTCGCTATGGACCTCTTGCCCTTTTAAAAGCGTTTATATTTTTGTCTTTTCTTTTATGATAAAATACGCGCTTTATGCCAGGAAAATTGGTTGATGCAAATTGTAAAAACTAGGCTTTCACAGAACATTTAAATGAACTTTGAATAGGAGGAACGCACTTCATGATCCTTCTTTGTTTGGAGAGAAATCGAACTGATAGCCTTTGTTTTCAGGCGGAAAATTATCTCTGATTTTTTTCCTCGGAAAAACAACGAATTTGAAAACAGGATTCTAAAAGAATTTCTAAAGCTGACGTTTCAAGCGTTAGCCCTTCGTATGAGTAAAAGGAGAGACTCCCATACGCCTTTTCATTTACCTTACGGTTGCAAACATCGGCGAAGTGACACTCGTGAAGAGTACAGCCTCTAACTCGATTGAAATTTCTGCAAATATTTCTATCATCAGGACTGTAATCTGCGAAAGCTGTAGCCCCTGGGAGGCTTTGCCTAATGAAGGGTTGTAATTACCATCGGCTCTGAGGAAAATGTGTGCAGACGGTGGGTGCCAAAACTCCACGCGTAATCATAGATGGCTTGAATGTGATGAAATTCATCAGCAACCCTGATGGCCGGCTACGTTTAACACTAAGTTCCATAATTTTGAAGGTTTAGGCGAGATAGTACTACATATCCTGAAGGGATGGTCGCTTCGTACAAGAGGGCAACTGGTGGAAAATCCAACAGTTCCCTATAACCCACTGGGCCAAGAACTGATTTTAGGTCTAGAGGAAATCGAAGGTTTCTCACCCTCTACAGTTTGGGTCGGATTTAAATACATCTTCAACTCTTGAGCAGCTTCAGGTCCCACCAGAGGCCCGTCCACATTATTTGAAAACGTGCTCGGCTCAGCTGGATGGCCAATTTGGTTTGTTTACGTCCCCGCAATCAACGCGTCCAGCGGTATCTGTGGGATGCTCTTGGTTGCTCATATAGCCCTGGACGCACTTGTCCCAACCAACATGGCCACCGAATATTGTTGAATGGTAAAAATGAGTTGTCGATCCGTACGGTCCGTACGGAGTGTCTAATATGTTCACGAATCGTAAGGCTGTGTGGCCATAAACGGATTGATGATTCGTACGAGCCCTACGGATCGTCTACGACTCCTAAAGTTTTCTAGCCGATCCGTGATCCTCATGTGCGAAGTGCACAAACAACAAGAGCACTCCGCAGGCTACTAAAAAGCACCGCCCGAAGTGCACGAACAAGAAGTTTATTCCTCGCTCAACTAAAAAGGACCAAAAGACACCACGCAAAGTACAGAAACAACAATAATATTCTACGTTCTACCAAAAGAGCACCGTACAGAGTGCACCAACAACACGAGTATTCCATGTTCTACTTAGATGCACTGCGCAACAAGAAGTGCATTCCTCGTTCTGCTAAAAAGCACTGCGAAGTACACGAACGAGAAGTTTATTTCTTGATCTGCTTAAAAAAAAAAGTATAAGAAATATGTAGTTTTTGTATCTAACAGATTGCGTGTGAAGAGATAGCATCTGCAATAGGAGCAAGTTTACACGCAGGGCTTACTTGTCCAATAGTTGGAAAAGAGTATCAGTTGAGCCAAGTTGCCGATACATGCATGTATAGTGCAGGAGGAAAAGGTGTCAGAGGGAAACTGGTCTTGGTTGTTTAATTGGGAAAGTATGAGTTGGAAATTGCCTGCTTGTTTCTTTGATTATAATTAGTCTCGTCTAGGTTTAAAAATTATGTGTTTTCAGAAGAATTTTCTACTGTAGATAATGATTTCAAGATCAGGTTTGAAATAAGTTACTGTACTCGGTTTACGGTCAAGTCGCCCGGAAGTCAGCTCGCCCGACGTCACGTCACCCGGAACCTGAGTCACGTCGCCTAAAATATTCGTCATGTCGCCCGATTTTTTTGTTATCACTTGTAAAAACATCAGGATGGCATATTTTTAGAAACTGTGGAAGGTACCGATCGATCGAAACACCTTTTAGGGGTACATACTTACGTTACCGATCCTTTACTAGCGAAATGTCACTGTAAATGCGACCTGATTCTCAGTAGTTACAAATAGGATTAAATACACGGAGCTAAATTAATATTCTTTATTAAGGGAAAATCCTATTCAGGCATTATAACCATTATAAGTATCAAAATGCACAATACACTGCACAGAAAAATCAAGCATACAAAAATAATAACAGTACTTTAATTATGCAAAACAGCACCTTCACTAAAAACAATATTTAATAACAACTATGTAAAAAAATAATAATTTCAACTGTTTCTGCTTTTCATTAGTGCTCATTTGTTTTATCTTACTTTACAGATCATTTTACGTTTAACCCTTTCACTCTCAAAATCTAACTCTCCTCATGATTTAACTTTCATTTCTAATGGTATTTCTGAGAATTTAGTAGTGAATTAATTGATGGTGTCCTGGTTGCCGTTGTACCTTTCTTTGTTCTCATCACCTGCCTACTTTTTATTCTACACTAGATATTATTAGGAGAAATTATGTGACACAATTATGCTCCAAAAACCTGATTGGTTACCTCAAAAAAGTTAAATCCACTAAGTTAAGATAATTTCTCACTGTAGCTAAATCTCTATTCGCAATTAGTCCACCATTGAGCACATTTCCGGTGAAAATCATTGAATGATTGTTTTCCAGCTAGCCAATTTCATAATTCAGTCTACATGTGATTACTAGTTAGGACCACCCTAACTGAAAATGTAATCAAGTTTTTTAGAGGAAGAACTACATTTTGCTGTTTTTTTCGTGTTGGAAGCTATCTCCCAGAAGATAACCTCAAACGTTGTCAATAAAGTCTAAATGTCTTGCCCGGGTTGTTCAAATCTGAGTTAAGATAACCCAAGGTTAGCATGGAATTTGATTTCAGGTCTGAAAGCTTTGAAAGAAAATTCGGTTAAAACTTTTTGCTTGCAATTTGATCATTGAATGTTCTAAAAAGAATAGGGAAAATTTTCACTAAAAGGGTTTGGAAAAAAGAAGTATAGAAACCTGCATTAAAATTTAACCCTGGGCTGACACAAATCGGCCTTTGAACAACTGGGCCCTGAACTTTAAACTTACTTACATAACTAATGCAACTGTGTTTAAGTGTAATGATGTTTCATCTTTTTAAACTACTGAGTTGTAAATATCCTATAATTTTTGGAGGAGAGAAGGTGACATTTTATCATTTTAGAGTTAATTTGCTACTTTCACAAGTGCCACAGCCCTCGATGAAAAATAATACCTCCAGTATTATGTTTCCTGACAAATTCATACAATTCACCGTGAACATTATAATCACTAATTATAATCTACATTTACTGGTAGTTAGGTTATCTCACGCAAAGTGTTATTTTGCATGATATAACATACATTAATTGTCATCAGACTGAAATTTTTAAAAATAACACTAGGAGATTTAAGTAATCAGGTTATTAATTTTTGTGGCTTATTGACATGCATCAGTGAAAGGTTTGATTGATATCTATTATGTAGAAAGATTGAAAAAATTGACCCTTAAAATAAACGGTTTGAATTAGCCACTCAGAGTGGGCTGTAAGCAATGATTTTTAGACCCCCCAAAAATGTACTCAAAACTACACGTGAACTTCATTCATCAGCTACATGCATACCAGGTAGCTGTCTGCAACTCTTTCTCTGCTTTTTGGAGTCATTTTGTAAATGTAGACGGATGCGTTGAACAACATCTCGACGTTTTACGTCTGGGCTCTCTAGGATATCTATAAGGTCAGCAATAGTGAATTCTGGACGTGTCGCTCTCAGTTTTCTTAACAGTTCTCCTGTAGCTGGACTTTCCATTGACTTTCCGTTTTCCCAGTAATCCAGATCGTCCTGGTCAATCTGTAATGCCTTTCCCACTTTTTTCCAACCACAGTCCACTTCAAGTTTCTTAACGAGGATGTCTTCAAGAAAGGGGGATATGTCACTTAAGGGTGTATCTGGAATTTAGGTACATATAGGTGATTGAAGTGAGATAAGATTATTAATACTGTATCACTAGAACTTTTCATCTTGTCTTTTTTCATTAAGAAATCTTTTGATTGAAAAAGAACCTCTCTTTTAGAGTTACTCACTTTCAAGGCCAGCAGCAGATGTGCTTTTCTCAGAAAAGCTGCCTTCCAAATTGCCATTGATTAGAGAGACTTATGTGTCGTCACCTAAAAAAAAAATAAAAAGAGACAGTGGCGAGATCCTACACAAAAGAAAAAAATATAATAAATTTCAGGTAGCTTGACTCTCATTAGTTTGACACTCCTTAATATTGCATCGTACATTTTTGTCATTTTCTTTTTTTAACCCTACCAACATCATATGTACTTACAAAACTAAGTTTATTTGCTGATTACAGAAAAAAACTTACAGACAAATTTCTTACAAGCCAGAGACTAATCAAAGTGCAAACACTGCATGAATACAGAGAAAGTAGGATGCTTAGAACCCAAAATGAATGGCTTCTTCTCTATGAAGCAAGTACATGAATTGTGAAAATACTGTGGCTGTGATTCTTACACAGTACTTTTTAAGTCATTACGTTTTGTCAAGTTATCCGAGGGTAATAAATGGCCATGGACCCCAAGAAATGAGATTGGCGGTTTAATTTGATCAAGGACGTGTCAAATTTGCTGGGGTTGTTTGATAAGTAGAATCATTTTTCAGGCAATGAGTCTCAACAGTTCAAAGATCTTTGCCTATAGTTTATACATAGATTTGCTGGTAGAGACTTTTTTCTTACCGATTTGATGAGTTGTTTCATCGAGTAGCTGTTTATATTCTTCGGTACTCTTCAGATTTATACAACAATTAAACACACAATATCTAGGCTGAAGATGTCTTGACTGCCTTTTACAACAGAAGTATACTATGACGCAAACTGTGAACAGCGCCAAAATAGATATGGCCACAATAACGATTATTATAATCTTCACTAGTTTTGCGAAGTTCATTCCAAAACAGCTTGAAGCCATTTGCAAATTGGAATCGACAGTGTTGAAGTCAGTGGAGACAGTTCCAAATTCCTCGAATGATTTGGTGATGGTGGTTATAACAGTATCTGAATTATTGCTGAGAAGAGTGGCGATTTTTTCGTTTGCCAGTTTAGTGGTATTTCCTTCACTGACTCCTTGCAGGATCTGCGGAACATCTCGTGTTACTCTCGTTCTTTTCAAAATGTTCTTCAATGCCAATTTCTTTGCGTTGCCTGAATTTTTACTGCTAGAAACACCTAGAAGTGGCGCTGGGTTTGGAGGATTTATTATCGTCGCAAACCTTTGAGAATTTATCTCCAATTTTTGAATATCATTTCCCTCATTTTCTATTTCTTGAGTACAGTTTGTTCTTAAGCATTGCCTGAGATAAAAGCACTCCACCTCAGCAAAGCGCTTCGGCGCACAACACGACGAACACTGTTTACAAGTGTCCACTGTGGGGCTCCATTGGAAGGTACCACGAGGACAGGTCCCACATTGTGCATTTTTGCTCGATGTACATGAGCTAACGGTTACTCTTGGACCGCATGTCAGACACAGTTTACAAATACCTCTTCCGCTAATGTCTTTAAAGGTTCCCGAGGGGCAAACGGTACAATTTATAAATGCATCTGGCTGTACTTTGCTGCCACATGGTGGGGTAAGTTGTTGTCCTGGGGGACAGTCTGGGCATTCTTTGCATCCGGTTATCGAATTATGTCCTCCAAGAATCTGGTATGATGATCTTGTGCATGTTTCGCTTGGGTTGTCGTTAGTTTGGGGTATGTTCCAAATAGTATACAGCTGTTTCAGAAGCAAAATAAAATATTAAGTAATGCAAGCACCCTTTCATCAATTAATTGGACCTTTCCATCGGTGTTATCTAAGGTAATCGGAATTCGTTATATAAGTTTCGCAATATAATCAGGTGACTCTGAGAATGTTTATTGGCTTTACCAAATAGGATAGTTCGCGTGACTACCACGGGTTAAGAACATTGAGCGAATTGCAGTTCCTTCACAAATCCCTAATTGCTGCTGCTTTTGAATTGCTCTACGAGTTCAAAGTTTTCCTTATGATGAGTTGCACGTTATCGCATATTCTACCGAAAGTGCTGGCATATGAATACTGCCATTTCACGCCAGCATACCTTTAGCATTTAGATGCTAGAGGCGATTTGTTTTGCTGTAGTTGGCCTTAAAATCAGGCAACAAACCTGACACAAAGGTCTCTATAATTCATTGCGATCAGCCGCAAACGAAATTAATATAACTTAGAGAGCGAAAACAGACCACAAGTTGTCACGTAGCGGCGAGTAAATCTTAATAATTCTCTTAGGAACCGTGCTTGGAATCAAATATATCTACATAAAAAGTGGCGTTATACTTGAAGTTACTTGACTGCATGTAATTGCTTTCTAGACTTAAATTAATTTCGTACATTAGTTTACTAGTTCTTCCGCTTACTTTATTCAAACATATAGTCAAAGAAAAACAATTGAACTGACACTTACAAAGCAAATTATGAATGTAACAAAGATGATCCAAATAAATCTAAGGATCTTTGTGCGCTCCCGAACAGACAGCTCCATGGCTTCTCTTATCAAATAAGCGAGGGAATCTGTAAACTCCATCCTAACTGAACTTGTGGGGAGTATCGAAGCCTGAATTGAGAGAAGAAAGACAGCATTAAAAACCCAACGTTGTAAAATCAATTTATTTTCAGTCTAAACGGATGAGTAGCGTCGGAAGTGAATATGCCGGAATTAAGAGCTCGTTTACGAATCTTTAGAGGAACACAAGTAACACATTTGATTTTCTCATTCTTTGAGTAGTCTTCCTGGTCTTAGTCATTCACAAGTCGTATCATTATAATATATACATCTTGTTTTACAACATTATTGGTGTGAATGCGGTACGTCAAGCAATGTATAGTGCGACTTCCTAATGTTTACCTAGCGTTAAATAGTTGAGGTATGCTAATTGATGTTCTCGTCGCTTTACCCCTCCTTAAGCCCTTATATGAATTTTCACATCTCATGAATCTACAGCTTGTTACAAGCCCCTATGAATAAATTACTTTCACGTTTTGTATAATTCAATGTTCCAACAAGTAACGTGTAGTAACTGTGGAAATTTGTGATGTCCTTTAGCTTTAAAGAATATCGAAAGCTTCCCTAAGCTTGCTGTCGTAAATCAGAATATCAAGCAGTACAGGTCACAGATCTCATTTAACAGCGATACTGCACTTTAGTTATAAGGCATAGTACCTTACGATGTCTTCTCATGCTTGCTCTGAACTAACCAGATCGACTCCTGATACCTCTGGCATGAAGATGTAACTTTCTTCCGATTATTTTGCGGAGAGCTTGGTAAAGAAAGAATCGAAATTAGCTAGCACCAGTTCCCCTGGTTCCGAGATCGAATTGATAAATTTCCCTTTATTGGTCTTCTTGGTAACTTGAAATCCTGCGATTTTTGCGCATTTGTGTAACGCGGTCCCAAGTTTTTTTGAGAGTGGTTTTTGCCTGAGATCTTTACTCGAGATGCTAAAAGAATAAATATCTTGAAACCATGGCGGAAGTACAGAATTAATCGTTTTTGCTCACGTGAACAACAGTTACACTTGTTCTACCCAACAATTCAAGGGTTTTCTCTAGTCCGGCGCAAAACTAATCAGCCAGCAGAGTCACTAGCTACATCTGGCATTCCTTCACCTCGTTCTTTTATTTACTTTTTTTCGAAAGAGAAATCATCAATGTTATAAATCTGACTTTCGGAGACAGAATAACTCGGAGACAGAATCTAAACCCTAAAACTTAAATGGCTCAGTTTTCCTTAGCGGAAATGCTCCACTTTTATAAATATTTGTTGACGATACCCGACGCTGCAAATTCTCGTGCAAGTTTATATCGAAGAGAGCACTAAAAACTGAACATCCCACTTAATGAACAGCTAGCCGTTCGCAAACATTTTTTTTCTCGTAATTTACAAAAAACATTTGAACCTGTATTAAACAGTTATACACGAGGAATGGCGGGTTGACCGTTTAATGCAGTTTGACCAGCAAATAACTTGCGTGACATTGGTACGTAATATTTGTCCTAACAATATTAATTAAGAAGAAAGATAATCTGCACTACATTGGGGGCATTTCGACTCAAAGCACTAATATTCATTCCGGGAGATAAACATAAAATGAATTTGACTCGAAAGATTACTCTTAGTTTTATTCAGTTCGAGTGGTTCCACTTTATGTAATCGTTTAATATATTTAGGCCGGGAGAACAATACAAACAAGCCCTTGGTACTTAGTCAAGAATGACCACGACTGCTTAATAAAGGTGTGACCGCTCAATAGAGATGAAAATTACTGTGCTTAAGGACAAAAAAAAAATTTGGATTTTTGAAAACCGACCGCTTAATACTGGATGACAGCTAAGTATGCTTATTACAGGTTCGATTGTATTAAAAGGATAATAAACCAAAAGAAATCATTAAACACAATATCCTCCATTTGGTGCGAAATGTGCTCTTTCGTTTACACTTTAAGGACGAGACTACTCATGTCTGCGGAAAACCCTTGGAAGTTTGGGGGCTGGCTGCACACTCGCCACCAATATTTATGCATGCAAATTACCACCTGAAACCTGTAAGATTCATTATCTGCTTGGCGCGTCTTTTGATTGTGAAAGTAGAATTATTCTTTGATATGATTTTTTAGTTACGCTGCAAGCTCTGAGAAGCCTATGATTTTATCACTGATTCCAATCAGCATACAACTTGGCTGATAGATAAATATTGATCTGCTAATTCAATTTGATGATAAAAATTTTGGGTCACCAAACTTGTTCTTTTAGTTACAGGCACATGAATTCGAAATTAAGGGTGTTTCTATGTAGGGGGCTGCAGTATAGGTGTGGTATTCTAAATTATCAATCAAACGATCATAACACATTCAGAAATATTTAGACATTTCTTGACACCATTTTCAAGGGAACACCGGTAAAAATGGGTGGTAGTGTCTATCAATCAAATAATTGGAATTAATCAAATGCTAAGCCCACATAAGCTTCGTGTTATTTCCTGCTTGGGCGCATGTTTCTACGACAGCAGGAGTTTTAATGAAAATGGTCTTCACTACATTTAAAATAAACTTTTACTCACACTAAAACGAAATTATTTACACTATAATACAGTTTTCGCAAATGTTTACAGTCAGATGAGGCGCTAAGTTGTTTTGTGGCGAACTGTTCTAGATCCCTATACCTCATTCACATCGGGAAAACATTCGTAGTTAAACCGAGTTAAACTGAAGGAAAATCAGAAATAGAGAACTAAAAGAATGAATTTCCATAGGATTCAAGTAATTGTCAAATTGCATTTTGAATGTGCTATTTTTTGATTTGACAAACATCCGTTTCGCAGCTTCTATGAAGAAAAAAAATTTACACCCTGTTTCATCCTTAAACAGAATTGTACTCCTTAAAACTGTTTTCCAGACAGCAACGGGCAGCGGGGTTAAAAGGCCGAAGATCTTACCCGCGCAAAGAAAAAAATCGTTATTATGCATGTTGGGAATTACTGACTGTTTGAATGAATTGAATGGCGAGAGATGCGACATCGTGGCGGTTTACTTTACGACTCTTCAATACATCGATGAGGTCGGATATTGTCGCACATTTAGAAGTTCCAAGTTTCAATAACAGCTTGCTGGTTGGACTTCCGTTTTCTCTTTTGTATTCAATATTTAGGTGACGGAGTTCATCTCTGCAGATCTTAAATGCAGCACCCACTTTTTGCCAACCATAGAAACTTTCACCTTTGCGTCGCACGTCCAGTTTCTCTACCAGTAAGACTTCAAGATCTGGAGGTAGCTCGGACAATATGAGACCTGAAAAATTGAAGAAGTTTGTCATAGTTGAAACTCGGATTTCCTCAGCAACCTGAAATCGTTTGAAGTCAACAGCAAGAGGCATTAAATCTGGTTAACATTTGGTAAATGGCCCAGATATGTATTCTTGTGAATTTCAACGAATGACGTACTGTACTGATTCGATACAACGCTTCGTTCCAATAAGCGCTGTCTCTCTATGAGGGGCTCCATCGAATTTGCTCTTTTTTAAAAACGCCCGAATACCAATTAGCGGCCTCATTCCAATTAGCACTCCTATTCGGATAAGTGTCCCTATTCTGTTTCAGTAATATCACTGTTCGAGTGCGATTACATTACATAAAACGTGGCTCATTTTCCTCTAATGTCCTCATTGCAAAGACAGTGGTCTTCCTCACAGTCTCTCTATTATGCTCACGTGAGTGCACAGTTCCTTCAAGCAAATGACCTCGTCTTCATATTTTGCAGCGATTACTTGGCTGGTCGATCTGCCTAGGAAGAATCAGGAGCAAGTCCATTTTCCAGTCTTCCTGATCCTTTTGGGTAGACATCAAAGCTTTGTTTCGCGCATAATGCTGTATTTCAAAAAAGAAATAAGCGCCCTGTCTCTAACAAGCGCCCTGTTCTGAATAGGGGCCCTCCCTTAAGGTACCATAAGTCAATAAGCGCCCAGGCGCTAAATCAAATCAATACGGTAGTAATGGGGTATATTTATAACGCAGATGCAGCCTCTCACCTTTAAGATCATCAGGAGAGGTGGTCAGGTCGGTTGAATTCTTTACGTTTAAATGATCAGCATCGTCAGAGGAGTACGACATTTCTATGAAAACAGATGAACAAAGTAAACGAGTTAGATGAAATAATACGCAAAGTTGACGCTCTATGTGAAAAGATATTTAAATGATTTCGGGTGCAATTTAGAACCAATAAGCAAGATTATTTATTAATGTACACAGATGAATTTTGTGACCGAAGAAAGATGTGTATAAAAAGAAAAAGGACACAAGATTTATGGGTGTTTTTTTTTAAGCAAACACGATGCGGAATTAAGTTCCTAAAAAATAATTACAATACACATAATGATTTTTCGCCCACCTTCAATTGACTCTGCGCTCTTTAATCTCTGATAGTCTCGGCAATCCTTATCCCAAATAATGTGTCTGATACTATTCAGAAGCCACACCACAAATCCAAGCAATACGGAAATTATGACAAGCACAACAACCACCACAACTTTGACCCACGGAAAACCACCCAGCACATAAGTAATGTTTATAATCTGAGATCCCCAGGTGGCGTTAGATGTTATTCCATGCAACCCTTCTGTATACGGTGTTGTGAAATGTTTTGGCCTTTTCGATTGGTGTATCAACGGTCGTCGTGGTCTACTTAATAGTAATGACTGGTTGTCATATTTCTTCTCCCAACGCTTAACCGTATACGGAAGGGAATGTGCTCTAGATGGAACCGTCGTCGTGCGTGGTATATCCGGTGTAGACCTTTTATGTGAAAAAAAATGCTCATCCAGTTTTGATGAGTTTGAGTTATCAAGCCTCTCCGTCTTATAGATATCATTCACCTCCAAAGGAGACCAGGTGAAAACTTTTCCATTTCGGATGCTGAGATGGTTGGTTCCTTTACCATTTGAAAGGTATGTAAGTTTAATCCCCTCCGTAGGCAAATGAGTTTTCCTTGGTATCCTCTTAGTGGCGTAAATTGCAATTGGCACACACATCACAATGGTATCGAGAGTCACTGTTCTGCCACATGGCGGAGTAAGCTTCATGCCTGTACCACAGGGATGGCAGGGCTGACATTTAATGATAGTACTGTCATTGCCGATCAACTTGTAATTTCCTGGTAAACAGGTGTCATTAGTTCCTGCGATATGGTCTAGCCGCCACCACCACCATTGCAACAATACCTGGCTCTGTAAACGGATGGATGAACAAACAATTATAGTATTTTCCATTCGACTGACCGTCACAAGTGTTCGCATTTGGCTCCTAAAGTGTTTTACGATACAGGTTATACTGAAGATGAAACCAACGGCGAAATTACAGGTAGTTCAGGCATCTGAGCAATGATCATTTGCATGCTAAATGTTTGTATCTAAGTGTAAATAAAGACGTGGATAACCTGTTCCAACCAAGTTTAACCTCAATACCTCAATAAGACTATCAGGGTAAAGGAACGATGTCTTATCCAGCAATGACCCCACTTCCCCTTCCTTAAGTTAGGAGGAGTACTTATAAAATTAATCGGTTCTTAGAATGATATCATGTGTAAGAGTAACTATAGGTGCATTTTGAGTAATCAACATCATCGAATTGCGTATGACCCCAAACTGTGGAAAGAACCGAAAAAAAATGGCCCCAATGTCCGCTGTGAAAGGTACAAAAAATGCAATAACAAGCACTTCCACTGAACACTCCACAATTAGATTTTAGAAGTATTTATTAAATATTTATAGTTGTGGGAGACTGACTTACCAATATCAGCACTACCACGGCAAACAAGAGAAGCACAGCTTTCCATCCTGGAATCGCCATCAGCGTGGATGTTTCGTATTCTAGAGACAATTAAAGCGATTCGATTCTGGAACAGAACAGTTTTGAATATATTTGAGTTAAACTATATATATATATATATATAACTCTGCAAAGCTTTAAATGACACACATGTCCGGAGTGCGATTGTTGCCATTTATCCTCATTCACTCCACGACTAATTTAAGCATCTAACCCATTATACATGTGCTAAGCTAAACTTCCTCGATGTAAGCCATGGTGATCAAGTGGTCACTGTTGGAACACATGATATTGAAGAATTGCGTGACATTCTTTCCCGATGGCTGCGAAATCATTACAGGGTTACTCGCATATGCCCAAACAAGATGATGATATTCACGAAAAAACTTGAAAATTGCACCTTGTGTTGTGTGATCGCTTTCGCTCAAAAAGATTTTTCGCACAAAAACGATAGGGGACACTGTAGACGAATACTCACAGCTCCGTTGAGCCGAATCACAAACGACATTCATGTCTATGTTTGCATTTTATCAGATTGAGTGTGTCATGTAGGAAAACATTATATATTTTAACCTTAAAATGATTGTCATACCCGTGTGCTTCTTGCGTGACCATTTTAATCGCTACTCTCAAGGACACGCAAATGTCAGCTCATGATAAATTAATGATCCTTCACTAACGTTCACTTGAACCCCATGCCGACAGACAATTGTTTACAATGACATTGTAAACAGCGAATATTTTAGCGCTTTTTTTTGGAAACCAGAAGTAGAGGCACGAGGAAAACATGGCGATTTTGTACAGATATGGATAGTGCAAAAGTCCCAAAACGTTTCCGTTTTAGATTATAATCAAAAGTAAGAAGTTTGGAGTCGAAGATTAATTACATCGTTTTCAGTGGCCAATCAAATTACGACACGCGAACGAAAAGTAAGCTCACATTCTTATGCGTACAAACTTAAGAGCTAAGGAATACTGCAGTAAAAAAAAGTCACGAATTCGACTATTCGCCCTTATTTGGCAGGTCGTTTAGCTTTGTTTTGCCTTAAGTAGTTTCCTAGAAGGAAAGAACTGAAAACTTAAAAAAATCAAACTGCGCCGTTTCCATGTGAAGGCAGTCTTGCAATCATGCAGACAAATCGATTACCGGCTAGGGCTCGTTTGAATTTACAATTGAGTCGACGAATATGCAAAGTAAAAGTACCTTTCTTTGGCTGAGTCAGATGTTTGTGTTGAGTATACCAATCGCAAGACGGGATCTGTGCAGAACAAATCCGATGTTGCAGATAAAATAATTTAGTTGGGATCGCTGATTTGTTTCCTTGACAGATTATTACACCAATATTTGAATGCCAACACATTCCGCAAGTTGAAGACGCTTCTTTTAGCAGCCTGTTTCGGAACCCACTCACGTAGCAAAATGACTAGTAAAGTTTGATATTTTCCAGAAACGTCAGAAGCAGCGAGTGTTAGGAGACTGTTCAGGACATCTTGCAAATACACAACCAGAAAAGAAACAATGCCAAATAGAGGCCTACTGACGAGCAATACTTCTCAAACGGGGAATCCCCTTGACCACTGTCTTTGATGACGTATTTGGCAAGAATGATAAAGGCCTCTGATGCATTGAAATAAATCTACACTTTACCGCTGACACTTCGCTGGCTGTATGATAATAAAATGGTTGGAAAAAGTGGAAGCATATACACCCGAATAACGTGACTCTTTAAGGAACATCTTAACATACTTCATATCAATCCAAGGAACGAAATTTCAGACGTAAAATCGATCGAGGAGCGGAAATCCACCAAAACGGTAAACAACTCAGTCTTAAGGTAGCCCTCACAACAGCTTCTGTCACTTTCATTTTAAAATGGCTTACAATTTTTTTGTCAAACTTGAAATAAAATTTGAAATTAAAAGTAAATACCATCATTTCTTTTGTGACTATTTCTGATTTCATTTAAGTCACGCAACTTTTTCCATCAGTTCGCGAAATGAAACACGCAGGTAATGTATTACGATAGTAATAGCGAGCTGCACTACCATCACCCGCCTTACTTGGTCTATTTGAAATTTTCTCTCGAAAAATTTTGATATACATGTAGGTTTGTCTATCCTCTCTTGTTGGTCCTCATGTCCTCTCACTGCAGCGTACCATATTGAAAACTGATTTCTTCTTTCACAAAATTGCATTTTTGATCAACAGGAACAGAGAACTGCATTCACCATCCTGTGGCTGCTTATTTTTGAAAAAGTAAGCGCGAAACTACCTGGCCCGAGTCGGACGAAAGTCAGATCCTAAAGGGGGTATTTTCTCAGAACACTTGCTAGCAAATTTTACACAAAATGGCGGACAGTTTGTTTAGAAACGAAAAGAAAGAGATCAAGGACCATTTTAGAGATTATTGCTCGAACTATAATTCAATTGATGCGGTAATTACAAAGGTAAGGGACTATTTTTCTTATGGTATGTGTATTTAACCAATTTGCCCAGGAAAGACCCTTTAAGTCACATGGTGATATCTTTTTTGTATTATTTTCTCAAAACTATGTTTAATAACCAAATTTAATAAACTTTGAAATACTATGTGCCCTAAAATATCTACATGTCCCAAGTTATTCAATCATGATTATTTCTGGTAAAAGTTGCTCAACAATTATTGCATGGTGATATCATTTTTGTATTATTTTATCAAAACTATGTTAAAAAATCAGTGAACTTTTAAATAATGTATGTCCTAAAACACCCAAATTTACAATTGTCCATTAACATTTCCGGTAAAATGTTAAACATTTTATCACATATTAGTATCATTTTTATATTATTTTCTCAAAACTGTGTTTAATAAAACAAACACATTTTAATACTGCACACCTTAAAATGACTATATTTACATTTTTGGAGATATTTACATCTTCGCTAAATTTAAGGCCTCTTTGAAAAAAAACATGCAACTCTTTCAGATAAAAATTCAGCCTATCACAGCATTGTTATATTCATGTCTTCATTACATGGCATCAGCTAGGTGTAAATAGAAAATCCTGAACTAGTCAAAGTTCAAGGAATAAGCTCTCCCACCACCCCAGATTTAAAGCCCTCCACTACATGTTTCCCTCCTCCCTCCTTACATTCAGCCTAAATAGTCTAATGATAGGCTGGACTATTGCAACTTTTTGATCTTGCTTAAAGTTGAGAAAAACATTACTCCTCTTCCAGTTTCAGGAGTAAATGTCACAGGCTCTTCAACAAAGAAGTGCATACCTCATTTTGTTGTTGTTCAATTTGGTCAACTCTTCAAAAGGGAAATGATGAATTAAACACTTTTAACCCTCAGCAAATTTTAATTAAGCATGGCACCCCACATGCCCCCCCCCCCAATCCAAATCCTTCCCCTATCTCAAATCAACAAATTCTTTGCCTGCTTAATCAGAAATTTTATAAAACAGGTGTTTTATAATATCTCATGGGTAATAAGTTAGCTCTACTTAATTATTTTTACCTCTGTTCAAATAATGCTAACAAAGGATGGCACAATAAATGACATGGCAAGAATCATGTATACACAAAGTACTACTCAAACCTGCATGTGAAACAGTTAAATTGCCAAGGTACTCTCTGGAGTAGCATTTTTGGGTCAGTATGTTTACTTTCATACTGTGTTTAAATACTGAAGTGTATAAAAACAATGTCTGAAGATATTTATATCCTTTTAGTTCTTTAATGGGTGTAGTAGATCAGCAACAGTGAAATGTGGATATTTTGCTTTGAGTATTTCCAACAGTTGCCAAGTTGGACCCCCTTCTTTGTTGTTCTTCAAGTATTGAAGATTAAGGTCATCAATCTCCAATGCCTTTCCTACTTTTTTCAAAGCTGCATTCAGTTTTCCCTCTTAGGGGTACATCAAGTGTTTTAACAAGTATGTCTTCGACATCTTGGGATATGTTGGTCAATTTCAAACCTGTAAGCATTAGAATCAATATACACCCTTTCCCAATGGCTGCAAAATCATTACAGGGTTACTCGCATATACCCAAACAAGATGATGATATTCACTAAAAAACTTGAAAATTGCACCTTGTGTTGTGTGATCGCTTTCGCTCAAAAAGATTTTTCGCACAAAAAATGATAGGGGACACTGTAGACGAATACTCACAGCTCCGTTGAGCCGAATCACAGACGACATTCATGTCTATGTTTGCATTTTATCAGATTGAGTGTGTCATGTAGGAAAACATTATATATTTTAACCTTAAAATGATTGTCATACCCGTGTGCTTCTTGCGTGACCATTTTAATCGCTACTCTCAAGGACACGCAAATGTCAGCTCATGATAAATTAATGACCCTTCACTACCGTTCACTTGAACCCCATGCCGACAGACAATTGTTTACAATGACATTGTAAACAGCGAATATTTTAGCGCTTTATTTTTGGAAACCAAAAGTAGAGGCACGAGGAAAACATGGCGATTTTGTACAGATATGGATAGTGCAAAAGCCCAAAAACGTTTCCTTTTTAGATTATGATCAAAAGTTAGATGTTTCGAGTCGAAGATTAATTACATCGTTTTCAGTGGCCAATCAAATTACGACACGCGAACGAAAAGTAAGCTCACATACTTATGCGTACAAACTTAAGAGCTAAGGAATACTGCAGTAAAAAAAAGTCACGAATTCGACTATCCGCCCTTATTTGGCAGGTCGATTAGCTTTGTTTTGCCTTAAGCAGCTTCCTAGAAGGAAAGAACTGAAAACTTAAAAAAATCAAACTGCGCCGTTTCCATGTGAAGGCAGTCTTGCAATCATGTAGACAAATCGATTACCGGCTAGGGCTCGTTTGAATTTACAATTGAGTCGACGAATATGCAAAGTAAAAGTACCTTTCTTTGGCTGAGTCAGATGTTTGTGTTGAGTATACCAATCGCAAGACGGGATCTGTGCAAAACAAATCCGATGTTGCGGATAAAACGATTTAGTTGGGATCGCTGATTTGTTTCCTTGACAATTAAGTCAAGGCAAGTTGAAGACGCTTCTTTTAGCAGCCTGTTTCCGAACCCATTCACGTAGCAAAATGACTAGTAGAGTTTGATATTTTCCAGAAACGTCAGAAGCAGCGAGTGTTAGAAGACTGTTCAGGACATCTTGCAAATACACAACCAGAAAAGAAACAATGCCAAATAGAGGCCTACTGACGAGCAATACTTCTCAAACGGGGAATCCCCTTGACCATACCGTCTTTGATGACGTATTTGGCAAGAATGATAAAGGCCTCTGATACACTGTAATAAATCTCCACTTTACCGCTGACACTTCGCTGGCTGTATGATAATAAAATGGTTGGAAAAAGTGGAAGCATATACACCCGAATAACGTGGCTCTTTAGGGAACATCTTAACCTACTTCATATCAATCCAAGGAACGAAATTGCAGACGTAAAATCGATCGAGGAGCGGAAATCCACCAAAACGGTAAACAACTCAGTCTTAAGGTAGCTCTCATAACAGCTTCTGTCACTTTCATTTTAAAATGGCTTACACTGTTTTGAAATTAAAAGTAAATGCCATCATTTCTTTTGATTTCATCTAAGTCACGCAACTTTTTCCCTCAGTTCGCGAAATGAAACACACAGTTAATGTATTTCCGATAGTAAAAGCGAGCTGCACTACATCACCTGCCTCACGTGGTCTATTTTAAATTTTTTCTCGAACAATTTTGATATACATGTAGGTTTGTCTATCCTCTCTTGTTGGTCCTCATGTCCTCTCACTAGACCAGCGTACCATATTGAAAACTGATTTCTTCTATCACAAAGTTGCGTTTTTGATCAACAGGAATAGAGAACTGCAATCACCATCCTGAGGCTGCTTATTTTTGAAAAAGTAAGCGCGAAACTACTGGGCCCGAGTCGGACGCAAGTCAGCCGGATCCCAAAGGGGTATTTTCTCAGAACACTTGCTAGCAAATATCACACAAAATGGCGGACAGTTTGTTTGGAAACGAAAAGAAAGAGGCCAAGGACCATTTTAGAGATTATTGCTCGAACTATAATTCAATTGATGTGGTAATTGCAAAGGTAAGGGACTATTTTTCTCATGGCATGTGTATTTAACCAATTTGCCCAGGAAAGACCCTTTCAGCTGGGGCGTCGAGTTCGCTGCCTCCCAATGCTTGAATTAACGAGGAAAAAAAACCAATTGGAAGCTGAAACCTACACTCGGACTTTGCTCTTTGATGCCCGAGTAATAATTTTCCCCAAACTGGTCGTCAGTATAAACCGAGGGAAACACCTCAAAATTGCAATTAGTTTATGGTCATATTGAATGACTTAAGCCTTTATTTCCTAGAACACAACATGCTGTGACAGTCTGTCTAACTTCATACATGAACTTCAGAATATTTGGATAAGTGTGCATACGCAGATTGAAGATTCCGAAACACGGCTTACTTTTTTGTAGAACTTTCCTGATGAAACTGCTTTTATACACCCTTGCAATGTGGGCTGAAAAATTATCATTCTTTGCATTAGTGGTTGAATAATGTCTCAAGTTATTCAATCATGATTATTTCTGATAAAAGTTGCTCCACAATTATCACATGGTGATATCATTTTTGTATTATTTTACCAAAACTATGTTAAAAAATCAGTGAACTTTTAAATAATGTATGTCCTAAAATACCCAAATTTACAATTGTCCATTAACATTTCCAGTAAAATGTTAAACATTTTATCACATGTTAGTATCATTTTTATATTATTTTCTCAAAACTGTGTTTAATAAAACAAACACATTTTAATACTACACACCTTAAAATGACTATATTTACATTTTTGGATATATTTACATCTTTGCTAAATTTAAGGCCTCTTTGAAAAAAAACATGCAACTCTTTCAGATGAAAATTCAGCCTATCACTACAGCATTGTTATATTCATGTCTTCATTACATGGCATATTCAGGGATCAGCTAGGTGTAAATAGAAAACCATGAACTAGTCAAAGTTCAATGAATAAGCTCTCCCACCGCCCCAGATTTAAAGCTCTCCACTATATGTTTCCCTCCTCCCTCCTTACATCCAGCCTAAACAGTCTAATGATAGGCTGGACTATTGCAACTTTTTTGATCTTGGTTAAAGTTGAGAAAAACATTACTCATCTTCCAGTTTCAGGAGTAAATATCACAGGCTCTTCAACAAAGAAGTGCATACCTCATTTTGTTGCTGTTCAATTTGGCCAACTCTTCAAAAGGGAAATGATGAATTAAACACTTTTAACCCTCAGCAAATTTCAATTAAGCATGCCACCTCACATGCCCTCCCTCCAAATCCTTCCCCTATCTCAAATCAACAAATTCCTTGCCTGCTTAATCAGAAATTTTATAAAACAGGTGTTTTATAATATCTCATGGCTAATAAGTTAGCTCTACTTAATTATTTACATCTATTCAAATAATGCTAATGAAGGATGGCACAGTCAATTTCTACTGATAATAAATGACATGGCAAGAATTATGTATACACAAAGTACTACTCAACCTGCAAGTGTAAAAGTTAAATTGCCAAGGTACTCCCTGGAGTAGCATTTTTGGGTCAGTATGTTTACTTTCATACTGTGTTTAAATACTGAAGTGTATAAAAACAATGTCTGAAGATATTTATATCCTTTTAGTTCTTTAATGGGTGTAGTAGATCAGCAACAGTGAAATGTGGATATTTTGTTTTGAGTATTTCCAACAGTTGCCAAGTTGGACTCCCTTCTTTGTTGTTCTTCAAGTATTGAAGATTAAGGTCATCAATCTCCAGTGCCTTTCCCACTTTTTCAAAGCCGCATTCAGTTTTCCCCATTAAGGGCACATCAAGTGTTTTAACAAGTATGTCTTCGACATCTTGAGATATGTTGGTCAATTTCAAACCTGTAAGCATTAGAATCAATATATTAATTAATAAACTAAACTGTAAATTACTCATCAAAGACTGAAGATTCAAAGGAGCTGCAAGCATCCATTTGTCACAGATATATTATTTACCTTTGCAAGGAGTGGAAAATTTTCTGAGAGCAAAGCTCAGAGAAAAATGGAAGCTCTGAGGAACAAATATTTATGTCCAAGAACAAATATCTGACCATATCACTGCAATGAATGGAGGCTACTGCTTGTGTATCAAGTAAATGAAAAATGTGGTAGTAATGTCAGGGAGAGGAAAGTTACATTGTGATTACAGTCATGCCTGATTCTCAGTGTTCCATATCCCAATTTTCAAAAGCAAAAAAAAAAAAACAAAAGAAAAAAGTTAAAATTGCAACAACAAAAAGGAAACAAATTGCAAACCACAGAAAGGACTAAACATAATAGCCATGCAAACAATTTGAAGGTATTTTAAAGCTCCAACCTAGTCTTTAATTATTAACTATTTTAAATATATGGAAACTCACTTTCAAGGTCAACAGAAGCTTTGCCATCTGTTGAGGTGGTTTTGTTCAAAGCGTCCCAAATACCATTGACTAGGTCAACATAATCTGAAAAATTACAATGGGAAATTTCAGTATGTCATGATTACCTCCAAAGGTTCAGCTTATTAAAAAAAATTGCACCGAAAATATCTACAACTGATCAGATAATGTTTTTATTATCAACTGTACTATCTTGTGGTAATGTTAAGTGTGACTGTTTTGTAATTTAGTTAGTTTTGCTTTTTAATCATTATCTTGATGTACAAAACAGTTTCTGCAATAATTCGTGGCATTGCTGCAAGGCTTAACTATCCTTGAGAGTTAAGGGGGGGGGTGGGGAAGAATGGCGGGAAGAGGGAAGGGGAGGGGCTGAAGCCTCACCACTCATGCAAATGTCAGTCTCTTTGCATTTCAGTTTTGAAATTGCAGCATAAAGTTGTTTAGGTAAAATATTCTGCCTCATGATTTCTTCCCAATTTTCCATACATGCCCTGTGAACAGTTTGATATATTTGTCTTTTTGTAGATAACAGCCTATTTTCTTGTCTGGAAAAGCAAAGCAGGGCGGGAACCCTCAGCATGTAAGTTTTCTCTCATTATTGCATAACTTGCCTTTTTTAGGTGTTGTGTCACATGTAACAGGCTCAAATCCTTCATAATTGCGATTTATGTATTGTGCACAACAAGTCATCGTAATACCACTTGTCTGAGGTTTACAGCATATTATTATGAGCAAACCAACGGAAGTAAGTGCAATAATTCCAAGTATCACTGCAAGTGAAATTAACACAGCTATCAAGTGTTTAATGGTTTCACTAAGGTAGCTTACAGCCATCAGCAACGTTGGCTCCACAGCATTGCCACTGGGAAGAGTTCCAAATCCCTTCTGTGGTCCAGTAGTGGTGTTGTGGGTACTGCTTGAGATGATCTGAGTAGAATGTATTTCTTCCTTGGCCATATTTGAAGCAGATTTTACATTTCCTCTTTGTATGGCCTGCAGCACCTCTGTTGTAACTCTTGTTCTCGTTAACTTGGATACTATGATCTGTAAACCCTGTTTTTTTAGTTGGTCTGAGTTGTTACCTGAAGAAAGGTCATGGAGTGGCATTGGCACAGGAGGTGTCACTCTTTTAGGCATTCGCACACTTTGAGAATTTGTAGCATCTGCTTGTTGAGGGTTGCGTTCCCCAGTTTCCATTTCTTTGGTGCAGTTTTTTCTCAAGCATCGCCTCAGATAAAAGCATTCCACCTCGGCAAAGCGTTTCATTGCACAGCAAGTTGAGCACTTTTTACAAGAGTCAACTGTGTAGCCCCATTGGTAGGTTCCACGAGGACAACCTCCGCAGTGTGCATTTGTCTCTGATGTACATGGGCTAGTGGTCTCTCTCGGGTGACATGTCCTGCACACTTTACATGATGCACTACCATGTCTCTCTTTATAACTTTGGGATGGACATGTCGTACAGGTTATTGAGGCAGCATTTTGCTGTAATTTACTGCCACATGGTGGAGTTAGTTGGTGACCTGGGGCACAGTCTGGGCAAAGCTGACATCCGATTGTCGTATTTTGGTCATCAAGAATAGTGTATGATGAAGTTGGACATGTTCCATCGGGATTGTTATTAGCTTGGGGCAATTCCGGTAGAATAAACAACTGTGCGAGAAGAAAATGAGATGTTAAAGCACTTCAACCGCATAGCCTGTATACAGCCATCCCCTTCCCCAAATTTTAATTTTGGGGAGGGGGTCTGGCTGTACATTGACTACTACTGAAATATTAAGGGAGTCATTTGTTATCTGCAATCTACCCTCCACTGCCCTCGTAATTTATCCCAAAAATGGCTGCAATCTAAATTCGTTAATTTATCCGTGCATTTTGAAAAATCAGTGAAACGTTCAGGCCCAAATCTCTTAGAACTGCCTTAGAATCGCCATGTGAATCGTTATTCTCCCCTATAGTCACACTTGGATCACCTAGTACATACAAATATTTGTCCACTAAGACCTTTCGGCCCAAAACCCCTGTTTACACGCTCGCGTACTCGCTAGAAGCACGTGATTATTAGATTCAAACAACAAAGTTAAAACCCAGGTATAAATATGGGATTTTAAATAAGGTGTTTTTGGACACCAAACCATACAGATAGCAAAATCAGAAGTCGCTAGAAAGTCACTAAATCAAACTTAAATAATGTCAAGAAAACGGCGATTTAAATCCTATATATATATATATATATGTGTGTATATATATATAGGATAACAATTTCAGTGATGGCGTGACACCAAAAACTACGCATGGGATAATAGGAATACAATTAAAACTTTCAAGTTCTGTGATTAATGTTCTTGGAAATTGTAACTCATCACTTACATAGCAATTGATTAGAGTGAGGAAGATGGCTGAGATGATTAGCAGAATTATTTTCTGGATCCTAGTCGGCCAGAGACTAGATAGTGTCTTTCTAATCACATTTGCAGGATCTTCTTTGAGGTCTATCTTTCTTGAACATAAAGGGAGTACAGAAGCCTGTAATCAGAAAAGAACGAAATTACTTAAAAAATTCGGAAATATGCAATTCACTTTATCTTAACTACCTATACCTTTTCTAAACGGGTAAACTGCGAAGTTACTGTGATCCGTATTTGATCCTCTATTTCGAGCTGTTAATCTTTAGGAAAAAATTTTATCCCCTTTTTGTTCGAGAAATCCTCCATGTATGTAAGTAATACAAGGTATAATGTCGTATCAATATTATTATTAGTGAATGACTGACAAAACACGTAAACTCGAACTGTAATTTCATTGATCATGATGTTCCTATGTTTGCACAGCATTGAGAATAGTATACAAATTCTTATCCTCGATGTTCGTTCAAGTCTTAAAAATAGTATTATTTCATCCTGTCATTTAAAAGTTGATTTGAGCCCTTTCCAGTTATTTTTCAAACGGGCGTTTTAGATAACCTGAATGGTTAGTCATCGGCAATAGGTACCTAAAATCGAGATACATCGTAAAGTCGTCGATAAACAGTATAAGTGACGTCCAAATCTTCTAGTTTAGCCACCTAAGCTTTCATCGTAGATTAATACCTTATGATGTCTTCCCATCTTTGTTGTGCACTGAAAATGATCCCGGATTCTCTATGAAAACTAGAAAGGTTTCCTGAGATACATTCACCGAGTGCTTCGACAGAAAGGAATCGAAACTAGAGCCAGTTCCTCGAAACTGACCTGGCCTGGGCCGAAGTGAAGTGAAAATCTACTTATTACTTGGGCTTCCTGTGGAAAACCCCACATTTAAAATTCGGTCGTTTACATCTGCGAAGGCACAGGTTTTCAGGTTCCTAGGAAGGATTTGTGGTTACTTGGCAAAACCCAAAATTGATTTTTTATGTTCTTGAAAATTTGATATCATTTCTCCTTAAAATGCGGTGTTTGATAGGACAATGATATCAATTGTTTTTATCGAAACTTGCGTCTCGCAGTACGTCGCTCATTAAAATTTGCGTTGCAACGCGACGTTTGCAGAGTGTTCACCTACTTGCAATTAAAAAAGAACCTCTTAATCTTCTGTCTCGAAACGACAAACCTCGGAGATATTTTATTTTTGTAAAAAAAAAGCTTTCAAATATCCACAGAATCAGTTACTTACAAGATCATAGTGCCGTTACTCGTTACTGCGTTACTTTGTTTAAAAACACCCCCATCACAGAGGGAAGTCCAAGGGAAGGCCACTGTGGCCTCTTGTTTATCTATTATTTACTGTTTCTATTTGTCTTTTATTTTTGATGGACGTGAAATACAGAAAACAATACATTTGTTCGGATGGTTTGTCACGCAAACTGAGGCTATTAGTTGAAATATATAATTAATATTATCATTGCCATTTTCTTTATCATTATCATTGTGAACGTTATTGTCATTATCGTTTCAATAATCAACAATCCTCTTTTAATTTCGGTTTATTCTTGTCTCTTAAGTGATTGTTTACTTTGAAAATTTTGTCATCTCAAGTACATTCTGTGCTTATCAGTGGTGTGAGAAAAAAAGGTAAAAGGAGGCCCTTTAAGATTCTTGGGTGTCATATTACTTTGACGATTAGTGTCCCCTTATTGCTAGCGAATGACCGGTTTTCATACAATGGTATTCTTAATATTACAAGTATTAAACGAAATTTATACTCTGATGTAGCTCATTATATCATTCACTGAAAGCATCTCTGAGACCCAATTACTTTGGGCTCCAAGGTCATCTTGCCGAAAGATTTCAGTGTCCTTTGACTGCTTTCTATGTTTTGCGGTTAAGTATTGTTGACGAGGTGCCTCATTCTTCTTAACCTGCCGCGAGGAACATATAAGACCTCTACTTAAACAATTTCGCATCTATTTTACCAGTTTAAACTCAAAACTTGTACAGTTGTAATCCTGGGAATAAGATAAATATATAAATATAATGTTTGTGTTTCATGCTTTTAATTAAATTTGATGCAATTTTTCCTTCAAGTGACTAGAGACAATCCGAACAAACACCACTTTCTTATCAAGCAAGAAAGAATTAGAAAGAATAGGATACAGTCCTGCAATTTCCCTGAATTAATCTTCATGAATATGAAATAGGTTAATGAACGAGCCTTGTATGCTCTAAGGATTTCAATTTTAACAAGGCAAACCACAAATCTGCCGGTTCTTCGGGAGACCTTCTTTTAACTTGATGATAATCCTTTTAAATCCCCTTTGATATCTCATTTACAAGTTTAATAACTAAGGATCAAGACAGCCAACCAAAAGACGAAACAATGAGCACTGCGCCACCTTAAATTAACTTGAAAAGGGGGTTCCGTGGAAGGTGTCTTTCAAGTGATTCCTTCGTCGATTTGCATAACTCCGTTTCGTCCCCCCCCCCCCCAACCCCAAGGGAAAAAATAGAAGAGCGCCGCGAACTGATTCAGTTTGCCAAGAACTCCAGTTTAACCGTTGCCAGATTGGAATAACTGCTCGTTTTTGTTTTGCAGTCTTCGTAGGTTAAAATCGGTTAAAGGTGCTTGTTTATAACGGGATATACTGTGAGTTAAATTATTTTTAAATTGATTTCCCGTCTCAGCCTTTGCCAATCTTTAAATTAAAAAAAAGAGCGAAAGAGCAGAACCGATAAATGGTAGCCCTCAGGAGAAAAAAAAAGATGATGAAGAGAAGCTCTCCTTTTGCAGCCGTTTCTCTGACAACCGCAACCGTCGCTTGGTGCTCGCCACTAATGAATGAGAGCCTTTTTTTTACGAAGAACTTCCCTTTTGGTCATGGAGACTCACAGCTTCTTTGCAATTACGCTTGCCTGTCACTACAATTGTTATGTTAAGGAGATCTTCACTTACGGGATTATCATAAAACTGTTCTAATGAGCGGAATGACATCAAGTTCATGTTGAAGGAAAAAAGTATAGTAGACATTACGATTTCGACGCATCTTTATTGCATCTTGAATTTGACAGCCAAAAATGAGAGTTTCGTGGTTTTAAGGAAAAAGAGGGTCTGAAAATCAAATGATAGATAGAATGTTTCGCGTTGGCAATTAGGGCCACCTTTTCAGTAACTATTCAGTTGACAAGAAGAACAGGTGGCATGTGAATGTTCACTCTCATAGGAAACGAAGTCGTACATGAAGCATATGTTTGGTTAGAGGTGTTACGCTCCACTCCGAGTTGTCGCGTTTTTTTGTTTTAAACATGAGCGATTGGTACTGGATGACAGCCTGGCTGCCTTCATTACTAGCTGTTCTTGGAAATGGTCTCGTTATTTATTTGGTTCTCTCACGTCCAAGACTTCGCACCATACAGAACAGGTTCACTTTGTCGCTTGCCATAGCTGACTTTTGTGTCGGAGTTTGTTATTATCCAGGGCACGCAATATGCCAATTTTTACTCAACTCGTGTAATAAGGTTATCAGAGATGACATTGCAGTGATCATGATCTATTCATCTGTATCGAACCTGTGCGCTATGGCTTTCGACCGGTACATCGCTATAGTCCGACCTTTGCACTATAGGTCCCTAATGACCACTAAACGCGTAAAACTATTGGCCGCAGTAGCGTGGATGATTCCGTTGATAGTCTACTTGATTCCTTCTGTTTGTGCCAGCTTTGGCTTATTTCACATCAACTTCAAAATAAGTGTAGTTATTTGGACCACGATCTTCGAATTTTTTCCTTGCACGGCACTTTTTTTGACTACATTACAAGTAATCGTGATCTCGAGGAGACATTGTCGCAGAGATTCACAACGAAGTTTGAAATGGCGTCGAAATACATGTTCGGCTTCAGTGATAGGAACAGTTGTGACAGTTTTTCTTCTTTGCTATGCCGTGGAAGTTTATAGTTCGTTTTGTTATTTTACGTCGATATGCCCGCTAGATGAGCATATATATAACGTAGTGCGCTTTCTCGTGATAATTAACTCGGCAGCGAATCCTGTCGCTTATGCGTTTTTGAAGAGAGACATGAGAAGAGAACTCGATTTGATCATCAGCAAGAGATCTTTTATCAAAACAAGGTCAAGACGCAGTAATGAACGATCGTCTGGTATTTGACCTCTTGCAATGCATGTGAAAAGACAAGATGAGTTGCCGCGATATAGGATTAAAGCATTGAATTTATATTCGGTTCGAAATCACTGATGGCCCTCTGATGACTTTCAGATAAGGAAATAAGCACTAAAAGTTATTGTTTAAGGTTTTTTTAAAATTTATATAAGGTCCCTTAAGAATCTTAAAACAGAGTTACGATTGAAAAAAAAAATATTCGCTATGTAGAGGGAGCACTAGTTCTCTTGTTTAAACTGATTGTAAAAATGTATACATGTACGTGTAATGACAAGGTTTGGTTAGTGTGCAATCTTCTTTTGACCAGCTCTTGTCAGAATGAATAGAAAACAGTGCCTCAGGATATGTTATCTGTAAATTTACAACAAGTAGAAATCTGGTCTTTTTTTATCAATTTTTAAAGCAATAAAAAACCGAATTTTTTTTGCGAGTCTAAAGATGAAAAATGGGAGCAAAAGTTGACAGATATTTATATTATTTTGAGGCCTTTCTCGTAATACATTAATTAAAATGTTTTGTGGACATTTCGTAATTGACATCCCTTTCATTGGCCATCATTGAGTTGGAAAACATGACGTACCAAAGATGAATGATTCCCCAGTATTAACCCTTAATTAGGAAAAGTCATGGCGTGAATGAAGACAATCACCGTTCCTTAGAATATGCCGTCGATGTTGGCTTTCTTTTTATCATTTAGAGCCCATCACAGTGGGAGACTATTATTTTCTCGATCATTTCTTTGAATAAATCCTGTAAATCTGAAAATGTTATTCATGTTTTTAACAATGAGACTAATAATAAACATGCGGACGCGATTTTTGTAGGTGCTGAAAATAACTTGAAATTGCCAAGGTATTGATGAACTGTAAATCAATATGGAGAGATTGATTTTAGTCACAGACATCGAGGATATAGTTAACAAATTTAATTTATTTTCACTTTATTTTGCGAGCAATTTATGTTTTCGCTAACTCCTTGTCGTAATTTAATTACAGTTGGAATGTTAAAGTGGAATAAATGAACACTATAATTGGAGTGGCTAAACTAGGTGAGCCATGTTGATTTTGTTGTCAGAGGAGACTGTTTCATTTGTAATTAAAGATCAACAATAAATCGCAATGTTAAAAAAAAAGAAATGTTAACTTTACTAATGACATTTTGACCAAAGGGGGAATTTCGAACGAAACTGTATTGTCCGCCACTGTGTCTCTTGGCTACAGTCGTTGTCAATAATTTTGGGCTTTTTGCACACCATAAACACGTTTCTCATTGTTTTTGGAGTGATTTTAATTAATCCACGGCGAATGTATTTTTCTTTTCTGAAGTGAATCGTTTTCTCCTATGCAAGTCGCATAAGTTAACACGATGACCGATTGAACATCGCTGTAATAAACCGCCTTTCAGGCATGTTAACTTATCCGTTTGTTTTCAATCGCTATGCAATCAGCTATTATTTACCACTGTGTTCTACATTACATAAGAGACAAATCTGAACAAAAATACGTAGAAATCGAAGAGTATGAAGTATCTGTGCAGTTGATTTGAGATGATAACATCGAACACGTACAAAAGCATGCAGCATGCATGTTAGCAGGAAGCCAGACGTCGACGACTGAAAGAAATCTAGACAGGTGATACTTCAGAACTCGAAGCAAAATAAAAATGCGTACATGCGTTTATTTCTGACTAAAGGTGAATCCTATGTTGAAAATGACTCCTTAATCTTCTTAAAACCTTTTGATGAAGTTAACGAAGAATTATCGTATAATCTTTAAAGGGAAAGCCTAAATATGATTTTTATTAAATTATGGTACTTCCTTTGTTGAACAATCTGACAATTGACAACACCATAGGACAACTTTTTCCTAGTTAGTCATTCTAACTTGTCAACCTCATGGATTGAAATTTTATTTCGTCACTTGAGCATGCACCTTTCCTTTTTTTCCATACTGTAACATGAAGGTCACGCTTCTAAACTAAAGCCGTGTGATTTGTAGCATTTTAAGTTCCAGTTTTGATCGGATAACCGCAAAAAATGTGGCTTAAACCCAAAATTTTGAATTGCATAATCTAACACTGCAGGTGCCCTTTACAAATGGAAGATAACATCTCAGTAGTTGGCTGGCTCCCGAATCCTCCTTGAATCACTGACGTGATGAAGGTTCGGTAGAGAAAATGTAATCTTAAAATGCACTCGGGGAATGCATTAGATTTGCGCGGACCTAACCAGCGTATAACGATAAAAAGCATTACGATAACAAACTGCGGCCCTAACATGATAATTATAGAAGCCTGTAAATCCTTTGAAAAGATTCGAAAGGACAGGATCTTGTTCTGGAATACCATTATTACATAACAGATATGATGCACCAACTCGTCAATCATTCAAATTCTTAACCTGAAGGGGGCTTTTACCAACTGTCAATTGCAAATTGTCAAAGAATACTGTTAACATTTAGTTCTAATAGGGGGGAAGGGTGGCAAGAAAACCCCGATAAGTACTTCATATTTTTTTACAATTACATGTTGGTCATAAAGACATCTTATTTTCACTTTACAGTAGTGGGAAAAAGGATGCTGAAATTAGTTTCATCTCGGGTGTTAATACTCTTATTTCTTGAAGTGACTGATTGAGGTCCTCTGAACTGTTGCTAATAATAAGAATAATAAAGCATTTCTCGCTTACTATAAAGAGAATATATATGCAATCTGGTTGCAATAAGTTAGGTTCAAAATTTACAAGTTGGATGTCCGCGGCTGAAAAGAATTAGAGTTTCATTAGGGTTTAAGTCTGTAGATTGAGCAAGTTCATGAAGCGAAATTGAGGCTGTCACTGCTGCATTTTGACATTTTTTTATTTTCATGTCAAAGCACATTTGAAATTTGAAGCTTTGTTAAATTGATATGACATAATATACATAGTAAAAGTCAATATTACACGCTTAAACAAGAACAAGGAAAGATGCATGCGAAAGCGATAAAGTCAAGACAGTCAAATCTACATTTTTCAAAGTAATTATGAAAATAGCATAGGATATGCTTTAATTTATACATAGGGCTCATTTCATCAAGGTTTAAGTTATTTCAGATTTTTATGAGATAGCTAGGGCATCAGAATTAATTTGTATTTTGGCCCAGAGGTGTTATAATATATAACGACTTGAGTTTTCCAGGCTTTAAGTCTTCAATCTCATTAGTATCTAAAGATGAAATTCTTTTGGCAACGCTTAAACTAAAATGGATCTTAAATACATGCATTAAACTCCCACAGTGTGCCTTTATCTTCCACCTGCTTTGTGTATGGGTCTCCTATTGTTCTTTCCGATTCAGTAACAGCAGAATACAGCAATTTTTCTTCATTGAAGCGGTATCCAGCAATGAAGCCCGCTAAACAATCACTCATCTTTAGAATAATGAATGAGAATTATGCAACATATTTATTTATACTGATTGATTCTTATTTGGCCTTCTCCTTTTCAGTTTGTTTTTTAAACAACGTCGTTTCAATTAGGCGTAAATTATTGTAAATAGAATGCTATAATATTGTCGTAGAATCCAAATAATAAATGTGCTCTTTTTATATCAACAGTCATTGTCGGCATACACGTTGGTCTCTCATGATCGAATCCCTAAGGAGTCATGACAAGACTTGTGACAACTGTAACCAAAAGAGGCCCTTCTCTTGCTGTTATGAATAACATCACTCCTTCGCATGTCACTTAAGAAAATAAATTTCATCTTGAAATTATAATATTTAATGCTGAAGATTTAACGACAGAAAATGGTTACTCGATCGCACGCGCTTTGACCCTAATTATCCATAACTGGAGGAAATTTTTTTATTATTTTATAGCGTCAGTCAAAGTTCTTCAACGTTATGGAAGAGAGAGAACAGTAATACTTCATAGTAAATTCTAATGTAGTTTTGTCTTCATTTTGTCTTGTTTTCATCCGAAGTAGTCATTCTAGTTATTTCACAACAGGTCCGGATATAGGAAACGAGACAACAGGGTAAAATAAGCTTTTACGAGTAGGTATCCTTAACGCCTAATTTTATCACATATTTTTTGTTCAGTCGCACCTTAGAACTCTGAAAGCGCAGCCGTATCTGTTTTCTTCCTAAGATGTGCAGTTGTGATAACTCAAAGACTGGTCGATCTTTCATTACTACGTCTCGACAAAAGGCTTGGTTTCGTGAAAGAGTTTTTGCAGATAAGTTTATCAAGTTCTCTCTTCATGTCTCTCTTGAACAACGCATAAGCGATAGGATTTGCAGCCGAATTAACAATAATGAGAAAACGCACTGCGTTGTATATGTTATCATGTGGAGAACACAATGATGTAAAATGACAAAACGAGCTGTAAACCTCTACAGCATAGCAAAGAAGAAAAATAGCCACAACTGATCCAATCACTGATGTCGAAGCTTTTTGTCGAAGCGTTAACTGAGAGAAGTTTGCGTCTCTTCGGCGATGCCTCTTCGAGATAATGATAACCTGCATGGTAGCGAACAACAACAACGTGCACGGAATAAATTCGAAAATCGTGGTCCAGATTACCACACTTATCTTAAAGTTTATGCTAAACAATTTCAGGCTGACACAAATGGCGGGAATAAAGTAGACTACCATCGGAATCATCCATGCTATTGTCGTCAGTATTTTTGCGCGTGTAGTCGTCATGAGTGTTAAGTAGCGTAAAGGTCTGACAATGGCGATGTACCTGTCGATAGCCATGGCGCACAGATTGGACACAGAAGAGTAGATCATGTACACAGCAATGTCATCTCTAATCATCACATTGCACTTTGAGTCGAGCAAAAAGTTGCATATTACATGCCCTGGGTAATAACATGTCCCAACACAGAAGTCAGCTATTGCAAGCGACAGAACAAATCTGTTTTGTAAGGTCCGCAGTCTAGGACGTGAACGAATCAAATAAATCACGAGGCCATTTCCAATAATAGCTAATAATGAAGGCAACCATGCCGTCAACCAGTACCAATTACTCATGTTGCAACAGCTATCCCTTAAAGAAAAAAACGAAAGTAAAAATTTAGTTATTTTGATTGACTTATTTTACTGTTAGAATACCTTCGATAAGCTCTCAATTGCGTCGAGCCGTAATTATACAAAAGCATCTTAAATACAGAGAAAAAATTAGCATAAGGTTGTTGAGGTTTTGTCATTTGAAACCCGAGTCGATTTTTCCATCCTCATCTGTTACTTTTCTTATTCATCATCTTTTTCGAAATTAGTTTTACTATCTTTCCCATCATGTCCATGTTCTATAGTTTTCGCTTACTGTTTGCCACTTTAAGGGTGCATCAAATGAGGCGAAAAAGAGTCTTTGGAAACATCCCAGAGATCAAGATTACCCACCTGTTTGGCAGAAAAGAAGAATAACTTTAGGTTTTCAAGCTTTTTCGCCCAATTCGTACTTCACTGGAGTTAAATTTGCGGATTAGCGTGACTTATTAGTCTCTAATTCGACCTAGAAAAAAAGAAAGTATATCGTGGTAAACAGTATATCATCGTTCTTGAATGCACGACAAGATACCGGAGTTTAGCTCTTTACTATTTCCGCTGCTTCCGACAGACAAGAAACATATTTCATTCCTTTCAGACAATTAAGTATTTTCCTCTGATTTATATTGGACCTGAATGGAGAGAAGACAATGATGTTTTAAATCGCTATTGTAAACATTGCCAATTTTAATCAATTTTGCCTTTTATATTTCACAGTTCTTTAAAAAGGTGAATATTGCATGCAGATTTCCTATACTACTTTTCATTAAAAAAAGTTCTGGTAGCTGTGTCGTTTTTTTACAATTTTCTGACGTTTTTCTCAGGGCTATGGGTAATTAAAGGTTCTTATTATGGCAGCAAGAAATCTTGAAATCGTAGATTTGGTGATAACTACCACATTTTACTGAAGACGGGAAGATAATTTCTAGCGAGCGTTTTTTTTTTCTGCCATACAAAATCATTTCCCTTTTCTCTGTATGTTACGTACAGGGTCATTCTATCGAAATTAAACCTGCTATGAAGTCAAATCCTACGCAGTGCTTGTTATCTTGAAGGAAATTAACTTTTGATTTGAATTAATGGAGCGCAATTGTAGCCAAGGAACTGTAGCACCTTGTGGTACGTAGTAACTCCTCAAAAGATCATCCAAATTAGTAAATGTAGATGTAATAAATTCACTATGGTTGCATGTATTTCTGAACTGAAAATCGGTCTGCAATCATTTGCATAATGCAAACCGGATAGTGGTTGTCTTATGAAAGTGTTAATGATACTCAAGGTCATCGCGTTCATCTGTTTCTCAAGCGAACTCTGGGTAACCTTTCTGTCACTACCTAAGATTTATTTATTTTTTTCTTGTTTAAAACTTCAGGAAAAATTGTTGCAGGAGACTAACGTAATCATAGAACTCTTTTGACACGCTTTTCCAAACGATCGTTTTCCTCTTGTTTCACAATTTAATGAAATGGAACTCGAAAAAATGAATGTTTTGAATTTTCGGCTCTGCTGAAAAGAACGTCTACGTACTTCACCATGTCAAGAAACGACTGAGCCACGCCATCGATAAGCCAAACTGCCATTGGGATTGAAAGCTTTGTTGTGTCGCCCTCTAAAACGCATGAGATGAAAACTTGTCTGAAATTAATCTTTATAAAATAGCCAAAATACTGTTATAAGTAGGAATATTTTAAATTATTTGTTCCTGTGTTTAAAGCGAACAGAACATGGAAAACCACAATTAAGTTCATCATTTGAAGATTCCTTCGCTTATTCGTAAAAATTTTTTCTAATTTATGTCTTTAAACACACTTTTGCGAAAAGCAATCGTGGGCAAGCCACGGAGACACCTTTTGGTCACCATACTTAAAGCTTTTCCCATTGTTATTATAAATGCTTACCAACACTTTAACCGATCGTTTAACTCATGTTCTGGTGCCGAGAAAGCATTAACACCTTCTGCCGTCCTTTGGAGAACTGAACTAAATTGACTTAACATCTATTAAATTGTAATGGCTAAGTAAATTGTATTGAGTTTTGTCCGTAATTTGATTATGTCGCTCATATGTTAAGGTGTATTGTACTACAAACATGGATTCTTTATGCATATTGTTACTCGAGTTTTTCATTGACATTTACTACGTCTCAATGTTGGGAGATCCTGAGAAATAAACAAACAAGACAAATTTCTTTAGTCGTTAAAAATGAGAACTGTTTTCCTTTTGTTGTTCTTTTACAGGGCATTTAATCTGACAGAATTTTGAATCAAATGATAGATAGCTGTCAATCGAATGATGCCAGTAATCCCATAAAGAAAAAAAATTAGGCAAGTCTTAATTGTGAGCATTAATCACTGAGGTTGTCATCATTTAAAAGAAATTAAAAAACATGATTTTCGTTTTAATATTCATCATTGAGAAGCCGTCGCTACCTAGTCAGCCATAAAAACCCCGCTTCTTCAAGAGAAGTCGAGGTCTGTCTTATTATAGAACGTATAAGAAGGGAAGAACAACTCACCATTTTCATCTATTGATATCAAAGACAAGGATGTTTCCAAATCGGACAACAGTCAGATCGCTTGCCCGATCGTGGTTCTGCGTTACTGATTACCCGGTAAGCAACTACTCGCAATCGAAAGTGGTTGTGGTTTTTGCTGCATTTCAATGCTTAGGATGATTACCGTGGCCTTGGTGGTTAGCAGATGTTATTACATCAACCAAATGATGGAAGCTAATTGTTGATATTTTCCAGTTTTTGTTTTGTGCCTCCATAAGTTTGTTCAGCACACAATAAAAGCACTTCTCTGGGAGAATGATTTGATACTAATTGTAGCTAAACTGTTCAAAGCTCAAAAAGCAAATTACCTCAGGCAGTACTGCATTGAAAGAGTTTAATTAGTGAACAAAACAATAAAACACGAGCAAACAACATTTTACGGAGCCTGTCGAATGTGTTTAAGAGTAATTATCATATTTCACTCTCTAGATTTTTCTTTCAGAATGTCTCGTAATCGGTCCGTCATGTACGTTTATCGTGCATCCAAAAAAAAACGAAAAACAAGATATATCCAGAGTCTTTCTCCATAGTTAAACTACTGATCGGTCTTCTACCACGATGTTCAAAATAATTTACAAACATGCTAGAATTTTCGAATGACAATCGTGAGGACGAAACGTCCATTGTGACGTCAATCAAACCTAGTGGGATGCAAAATTTCAGTGAACAGTATTGAAATTCAATGCCGACAGTTGTGTATAAATAAAAAGGTATTGACTGGATACCCTCAAACGGCAACAAAACAAAGGTTTCAAGATGACAAAAACATGTTGACATGATATTATTTATATATTATCCCCACACCCTCCCCCGCCGAAAAAAAAAATTGAAAGGGAAACAGAGAAGTGATAAAAACAACTGAAATCTAGATCTGAGAGATAAAAATTCGTACAAATTTGTGGCCAATTCATATACATACAAACTCTCGCCCGCTGATCAAGATGGTACAATTTTATGCTAAGTGCACATTGCTTCATATGTGGTTGATAACTAAATGACAAAATTATCCATCTGCAGGTGAACTGCAACGGGACCTGAGAAATTCAAGGGGAAAAAAAGCTTGGCGCTGCCTCCTATAGGATACGAAACCATATGTTGGAGATCACCAACGAGAGGCCGTCAAACAGCAACAAAAAGCGTTAGAGTGCAAGAAAACTTACGACTTTCATTTAATAAATTTACAACAAAGAACTCTGATTCCCGTAGAAATTCACAGTTACAGTTCCAAATGCATTCAAGCTTTGTTACCTTTTTTGTTTGATTCAGCGAATTCATGGAAGAATGAATAATAAGATATGACCTCAATCTTCTCCACGCATAAATTGGGCAACAAAGATTTCACGCCAGTAGAGAAGACGTAGTTCGATGGTGAGGATGTTTTTGCGATTATTTATGGAGCACCTAGTTGCAGTCCTCTTCAGCATAAGTTTTTTTTGCAAGGGAATCGTATTTTAGATCCTTTCATGGAAAATCCACCAAAAAAAAAATTATAATGATGACAACAATAATTAAAATCTTAACGCCACCGTCGTAATGATTTGTGCTTGTGTTAATTTTGAACTTTATTTTACACACCTATAAATATTTCTGCTTGCTGATTGGCAGAGAACTGGTCGATTGATCCTAAATACTGAGTAGACATTTAAAATTTACTGCGAAGGGTTGAAATTCAGTGGAGAAACTCAGTTGATCAAAGATGATTGGCAGGAAGCTGTGAAACCGCACCAAAGCCAAGATACGACATGAGCTAAAGCATTTTGAATTACATTCGAAGGAGACCACGTAAATAAAATGTAAGGAAAAGAAAAATGACGAGAGAGGCAGTATTCAAGAATGTTTAAAACAATATCATATATGCATAAAGAAGATAAAAATGGTACGGTTCTTCCGCGCGATTATACCGACGACATCTACTATTTGATTTCATCTCTAAATTTTGAAAAAAAAGGTAAATCCTAAACTTTTCGTCCTTCTTCTACATACGTGAAGTGAAAAAAGGTAAACTGGGAGATAAACATTTTCCACCAAGCGTCATGCATACAATTGTCATTGTTCATACTCTTTTTGCATACATCCTTTCGTAACTATTTTGCATATCATGACAGTGCATTGTAGGAAATATAATTTACCTGTTAGGAGCACAGCTGGCGAGTTAGGCTTCCCTGTTCATATTTCTTTCCTTGACGAAAATAACCTTTCAACGTCCAGTACTTGTCTTGTACTTCCTTATGAAGAAAGTTTCGTTTGAAAATATAGCATACTTTTAATTATGAGTGCAGTCTAATATAATGTTCATTTCAGTTAGTACAAAATCATATCAGTTAATGGATAATAATGTTATGACTAGCTTTTGAAAAATATCGGAAATATACAGATAGCTATCAGTAACCACAACTGCTCGAGTCAGTTTATAAAAGAAGTCTAACTGAGGCCGTTGTTTCAGACAATCACTGAACCTTGAGATTTTCTTAAAGTGGATTATCTAAAATGAATGATTTTACTGCGGTGTTTGTTCAGATGAAACGTGTGGCTGAATTCAGGGTGATTTCGGATTCGAGCCTGATTTTTCTGCACAACAGTTGAACGTAGGTTTAATAACCAGCCTCTAATGGATAAAAATTCAAAGTGATATTCTTGCCGTATTCCTTTTAAACTCGCTTCTCTAAGGTAACAGCTTGCTTGTGGTGAATTCACCGGCAGACCCTAACCTGAAACGATGTCGAGTACCTCTCGATGAACAGCAGAGGAAAAACCGGAATCGCTGGCCAAACGCAATAAGATCTCTTCAAAGCGAGTCCATTTCGTTAAAAAAAAAATTAAAAATCAACAATGGTTATTATAACAGTTGGGGTTGCTTGTTCAAGGTTGATGAACTGCCAAACACATGTGACATGTGTGCAAACGTATTAAATGACATCAACTAAAGGAAAGTGAATTGAGCGTTGTAAGCTGGTTAATAACGCTTTAGCAAGCAGCAAGTTGCAGACAGCTGATTTAGGGAGAAAAGGTAGTCAAACTTTCTACGCACGGGAAGGAAATAGAATCCTAAGATTTTTATCTACTTTTTCGTGAAAAGATTTGCATAAAATAAACAATGTAATAGAAAGTTTACGGGCACGAAGTACAACAAGAATTAACTTTCGTCTCGGTCCTAATTAGTAGAATTCATTTTTCCATAAAATGTTCAGGTCATGTCTGTCGAATAGCGACTAGAAGGACCTCTACCCCAGCAGTATTCATATACTATGCAATGGTTGTGAGGCGTGGTCCAATTTGATTCTCTACCCCAGCTAATAAAAATTTTGAGAAAAATTAATTTTAAGAATGCCAAATACCTCCAAATGTAGTGGTAACAGTTTACAACGCTTATTCGGAAGAACTGTACCGAAAGACGCTCTTCAAGTGAAAATTTCTGCTCTATGTTTTGTCTTCATTGTCATATAATTTCATCGAATCTCTTTCAAAGTTCTTTGAATCATTTTACTTCAGCCGTACGAACTACGAGATCTACAGCAGATTGAAAAGATAAAACATTTCGTCGTCCATTAATCTGATTGGCACATTTTTAACGCTAATTTCACTTGACAATTTAAAATTTGAAATTCACCGATTTATACGTTAATATTTATTGAGTAGTTTTCCAAAGGGCTGTAAGCCTAGCTGTCGATAGTGATCGCTGGACGTCAGCGACGCCATGAAAAAATTACTCAACGTCAAAATGGAGAAATCTGCATGTACGTCATTTCGGTCGCGGAAAATCTTTTCGTTAACCTCAACTTGAAGCTTAGATGTGGTCAAAGGGCAGAAAGGGAAGAAAGGTTTCCAGACCTCATAAAAGAACTCTCGTGAAACCAAGCTCTGGTTGTATGGAGGCGAAGGTAGCTGAAAGTTCGTGTGTACGAGAGAGCTTTTAAGGTTACAAAGATACACAAGTCAGGAACGATATTATCTATCGTTTACCAAGACTATTTGGTTTTTATCACCTATGTGCTGAGTGGTATCGACCGAATGTGAACTTGAATTCGTAATGGGTCTTGAAGTTCAACTCGCTTCATCTGAATAATCTGAGAAAGGCTTTCAGTAAATGCGACTCACGTTCTGCAATTTTTCTAAAGTGCGAAGGCTTATGAAGATCAAAGATAGGCCAATTTCCATTTTTAAACTCATTTTTGTTTCAAGATATCTTTATTACGATTCCGATTATTTTGCAAAAATTTCTCTTTAGATAAATTAGAGGTTAGACCTTATTTTGATATAAAATTTTGATAAAATATCCAAATTTTTTCAGCACCAATGTATTTTTTCTTTGTGGTGAAAGGAAAAATGCAGGAAATTATGATTTTATCAATATTATGTCAGTGACGTAGTCGTCATAGCTGTTTTGGGGGTCTAATTTTCTTTTCAACGAGAAATCTTCCAAACAATCTTAAATTTGGTTTTTCTGTTTTTGTGTGCATTATTATTATCGGAAGAGAAGGAAAATCAAAATGATTACGGGTGGGAAAAATCTCTGCAAAAAGGAAAATTTGAACACCAAAAATCATTTTACATCCGGGTATAAAAGCATTACTTGCTGGTATCGTGAACGTTCCCAATTTCGGAAAGTTTAATTTATTCTTCTTCTTATTGAGGGAACCATTACTTATTTTTCTTTCTATGTATTTGCGCTTTCTCGACTACCGACCGTCAGGTAATGTACTTGTATATCATTTACCTCTTGATCCTGGCATAGGATCCTGAAACGAGAACATCGATATTGTGGTAGACCTTCACTTGAGCACTGCGTTGATATCTATCCAGAAACAGTTGTCTGGGCTTTTGGATAGAAAAAAAACTATGCAGTGATCGTCTCGTATTCCATTTTTTTAAAGATAGAGCACTTTTTTCTTCTTTTATCGCAAGAATAGAAACATCGAGGAAATAGAAGGGAGGAAATAAAAATATGGTAAGCTTTACTACCACAGAGTTGGTAAATAATTTAAACTAAGATTTTTACCTGTTCATATCAGGAATAGTGTTTTGATATCATAACTTCTGTCCGGATGAAAAGGCCTATATTTAAGCATGTAGATTCCCAGATTGAAAAATTATTTACTAAAGAAAAAGAAGAGCAATCATACTTTCCTGCAAGGAGCGTTTATGTAATACAATGCTCTGAGGATAGGGGCAAGTATTTGATCCTACGCAAAATGCGAGAACGTCCAGAATCGTTCGGTGATGAACAATACAATCGCGAATTCAATTAGTGGAAAAAACTGAAGTCAACAAATGCTTTGTCAGTTATTATCCAAGCTGGTGCATTGTCAACGAATTGCCACACAGGGAAAACACGAATCAAATGCATTAAGTGCTAGGTTATCTGGTGCTGTAAAGGTTAAGCGTAAGGAGACAACATAAAAGGTTAAGCGTAAGGAGACAACATAAAAGGTTAAGCGTAAGGAGACAACATAAAAGGTTAAGCGTAAGGACTCACAAAAAATGAAAAAAAAAACGCACCGAAGGATAAAGGGCGACATACATGCAGAATAGACGTAGGTCAGAATCAATTCAGCGTGTTCCAGGTTCTCGATCAGTGCGTGAGCCACGCTTGGTGATTGTTGGTGACAACTCCGATGGCAAAGAACTTATAACTATGAACTGGGATTTTTATCTCTGCCTTTGAGGAGTATTTGTATACTTATCCTACTGACCGCTGTTTGAGATTATTAATAATAACCTGGGCTTTCAAAAACTGTGCTAAAAAGTGCCCATCTCTCGACGATCTGTTTGACAAATTAGGAGCTAGACAAATGACACAGATAACTCAAATGATTACGTTTTTTGATAACGATGACAGCGGATATTTGTGGGCTGGGTTACTGATATGTTTTCAAAATAGTTGTGTCTCTAGTCGTCCAAAGATCCAGATGGTGTATTTCATTCATTTGGGCCATCAAGTTTTGAGAACATTTTCAAGAACATACTCTTGAAAACATAGTGCGTAAGATTTTGGTTGTATATTATCGTAAGAACCAGGCGAGATAATTTGCAAAATTGCAGCATAGCGGTTTATTATTATATTTATCCTCTTTAACAATGTTAACAAAACCATGTTAGACATAAAAAAAATTTTTAAAAAGTTATTATGGGTTCTATTATTGATAGCTGATTATACATGATCTCGGTATAAGCTCAAAATTAAAAGGTTTGATTAATGCACCCTGCTGTATTGCTAAGTGTCTATAGGACACCTTCAAAAGAACATTGAGCCCTTAGTGAAACCAATGTTACTTTACACGCGCTCTACAATATAGAAATATGCGAACAAATATATTCCCCCCGAAAAGTGACGAACAGGCTATAAATTCAGGCAATTTAGCAAACAATTGAAGCTACCATTAGTCTTTTAACACTTTAATTGTTTTAAGCACTGCTTTGGTTTCCTTTCACATCATCCTCCGGCTTGAAAGCGAGATTGTTGTGTCCAACTCTCTCGTCATTATTGCTGTTTGATAACCGTTGCGTCCTTCGGAACTTGACCAACAAAACAGCCAGAGCTACAACTGCGACCAGTCCAAATACTCCAGCGCCTGCCACACCACCGATTAGAGCTGTATGTTTACTTTGACTTGACTCTATAAAACAACAGACAAGAACACATTTCATTCACCTGGTGAACCATATCATTCAAGTCCCAACCTCTGAACCGTGATCGTTTCAGTTAGCGACGAGGGCTAAGGCCTCTTAAGGAATTAAGTTCTGGATCTTGCTTTGCGATTCATTTTCCTAACAGCCAATTAGATTCGTGAAATGCTTGATGAGTTGGTCGGATCTCTCAAGTTTTATCGCGCTGGCCAAAAGAATCGTGGCTTGTATGCTGAGACTCGACAAAATCTACGAGACGCTATTATCATTATAGAGTCGGGTAAGAGTTGCAAATGTGTTGCTGAGCACAGGTGTGGGGCTGGGCTCTGATGGTACAGATAAACGACGCATCCTTTTGCAAAGAAGCAGTTACAGGGGTAAAAAAAAGTTTTCCTCATTTAGGTGGGAGGACAGCGGGGTCTCAAAAGAATGCTTGGTTGTGGTTTTAGCGCATGGGCGTCAGACATTGGATCTAAATCCTCATCTTTGTTATGGATCAATATATACACTCCAGAAGGTGCCATTCTTCCCTCAAAAATAGAAGTGGGATCATGTGACAGACGCGATGACACTAATGCAGCCTTGAGCTTTCTTAGACCCGATTCATTAAAAGGATCGTAACGTAACAAACAGATAAAAACACTGTATTAAAAGGTTATTTTTTCGGAAACCTACTGTGATCGAGTGGTTCGTCTTTTTTTGCCGCCTCGAACACTACAGGTCCACCTGTAAGAATGATTTTGTTTGTACTCTCTTCTTGGTTTCCTCCATCTCGTGTCACTTCTCTCCTCTTTCTCTTGTTCTTTATACAGCCTTTACTGCACCTGCAAAAGTGTTCTTCGGATTTTGAATTACGAATGATTAGCACGTGGACAAAAATGCAAAAGAATCAGCAATGCATTTTTGAATAACCACATTTTGAAAGTTTCCATCAGCGGACCAGTGAACCAGTGAGCCGCCTTAAACTTGTCTTGTTTTTATTTCCTCTCTATAAGTGTTTTAAGCAATACTTAAGAAGGCACTACTAATCAAGATGGCCAGAAATGGTAATCGTACCGTGATCGTGAGCGAAAGATTCAGGTGCTTGCCCTTTCAAGGCTATCGTGTTGTTTATTAACATGAGCAAGCCACTTTCCTCTTAAATTACCTGTCTCGAACCAGGAGTGTAAGCTAATAGTAAAGAAGAGTCAAAGAAAATTTTTACAGAGAGCATTGACGCAACCTTCTACGACGGACCAGTACTCCGCGCTGGAAGGATAGCAATATTTAAGGTACGGGGATGGGTTTGGATGAGATCCGGCGGAATAGTCCACTTAGTTTGCATGCAAAATATATATTTATATCGATACCAAGAATAAAACTTTATCATTCACCGAATTCATCAATTACACCACGCAGGTCAGATGTAATATTTCTTGTGGAAGCATCTCACGGATTTGATAACAAACAAACAAGAAAAAGCAAAATCGGCTGAGACATTTCGCAGTCACACCTAGGAGGATCATAAGCTCTCTAAAATCCAGTTGGGGTAATTCACCCTGACTTGTTTGCAGTGTAACTGAATAATTTGAGACCAACCTGGAATCAGGATAGTTATGGTGACAGGCCAGGAGCTCACAATGGAAGTACACTGTGTCGTAGTCGTTCCAAAATCTAAGTGCCCTGATTTTAAACTGTTGGTAGTGTCGAGTTGGATTATAACTGTAGTCAAGCGTCGAATCTGTGGGGCATCTTTCCGTTGAAATAACAAAAAAACGAAAACAATACGAAAATAAAACAAACAAAATCGTAAATAGCAGAGCCTCAGTATGGACCCTTGAAGACCTAAGACCGGTTCACCAACAAGACCATATAAAGGCCAAGGACCAAATAGCGATTAAGAATGAATATGCTGGTCTTCCCTCAACGGCTTGTTATTCATTAGTTTTATTGTATAGGCTGTCTTAACCACAGCCTTTTTATATTGTGTTGCAATAATCGTATCAGGCTTTGAAAGTTTTGAAAGCTTAGCTAGCAGCTGGTTCTGCTTAATCAAGGTATATTTATATGCTTACCCGTTTCGAAGGAAGGTGTATTGCGGCCACGAATAAAAGCTTGCATCTTTAGTCGCCTTACAGTTCTCAGCCATGATGACTAGGTCAGCTGAGGACGCCACACTGTACTGTAAATACACATACTCATTCAGAGCCACTGATAGAGGGTAGTCTTGCTCCGTGAAGGGCGTGATAAAAGACGAATTCCTATAGAAGTCCATCTTGAAGGTGAACGAACCATATCCCGCTAAATAGCGAAAATTATAAAAAAGACCATGTCAGCGTCTTCTTTATTTTAATCGTTATAACCAGCTGAAAAGGTACCTTTAGGAAACGTTCTCAGGACTGAAATCAAACAAGGTAGAATTTGGTTCATACGGGGCATTTCATGACAAACGTCGAAGGAAATCTCTATTTCGGGTAATAACTCTAGTCTCTTCCCTAAACAGAAGGCTGTACCTAATCTTACAGCGAAATATTCTTTAGAGGTCAAGATTCTCAAGTGAAGCTGGCATGGCAGAGTGGTTTACATGGTTTAGAGCTTTCTATCTGGAAGTATAAGGTTCGGTTGGAATACTTTTGTTTGTTCCGAGTCTAACTGCTCCGTTTCACTTTGCAGATACCCAGAAGGTTTGAGATTTTTAAAAATTATCCCACTACCTGCGTGGGTGGTCCTGAGTTGGACAGGGTACTTGCGCAGTAGCCTGGCGGTTATCGCGGCAGACCTAAGACCGAAAGATCTTTACTCAAGCCCTGGCTAGGTTATTGCGATGTTTTTTGGGCAAGAAACAACCCTGGTATCCTTCTCTATTCCTAGTATAGATGGGAATAAAACGGAGAGGGATCTCAGATAACTTACTGGGGCCGAGTTAGCCTGCGATTGACTTGCAACTCGTACAAAGAAGAAACAATACTCTCGACTGCTTCATACTAATAAAACCGACCTGGGGTCCCTTCTAACGTAAATAACGTCAGTTCTGTGGTGTTAATCACACCCATTCATAAATAAAGTTATCTATTTAGTTAAGTTACTTTCATTCCCAAAGTAAATCCTCTGAGGTGTGAAGGCCAGACTCATTAACTTCTTTCTGGAGTATCGGCAGTAGAATGGCAGTTTTATATCATGTGTACGAGTAACCACACCATCGATTATCAGGGCGTCGGCCAGGACCTCATTCCAGAAGATTAAATAGTCTTCAGTTTCGTTTCGCTGCGTCCCACAGCTATCTAAAGAGGTGCTGATCAAGAAGTGGGTGGAATTCTCGGTGGCTTTGCATGAGGCATAGCGCAAGCGTAGTTGATTGACTGTAAAGTAGTGGAATCTTTGCTTTTCCAGAGAAACCGTCATTCTGTTCTCCCCACACGAAACACTTGCAGTTTGGTCTAAAATGTGACAGAAGGTTTACAAACTTGAGGATAATTTCAAAATTTTGTTTTAGAGGTTTGCTGCTTCTTATTATCATGTAACGGACAGAAAGAAATAAATAACTGAGTTGTTAAAAAGTCTAAGATTTTTTTTTTTTTTTTTATAACCGTGCTTAAAATTTGCCACACAAGACACTTTCGAAATTTGTAATCCTAGGAAATTAACACCACCTGGTACCTAATGCGAGCATAGAGCCGTGCTCACAAATGAGCTCACCCTACTTTAGCGAGTAGAATAATTGACCACTAAATCGGTGGTCCGGTCCGCGTGTTTTTTTTTACAGGGGACTAAGATTATACGCTCTACTCTCGTGAGAAATCTAGACTTCTTTGTTACCTACACAGAAATTAAGAGATTTAAAATCGGACCCAAAAGGCTTGGAGTAAAATGATACTTCTTAAATGTGATATTTCTTGTCGCTTTCTCTTGAAGACAACCTGGTGAATTTCCTATATATATATATATATTTTTTTTCCTCTTTACACATTTCCGGCCACACTAGCCATTGCTCACCAACACAAGTCAAATTGTTTAATCCCATAGTTAACCCTTTAGGACATCCGCAGTAAAATGTTCCGGGGATGTTGAAGCACTGATGACTGCAGCCACCATTATTGACGGTACATTCGTTGATATCTAAAAAAGAAAGCTCACTTCACCTTTCAGTTTGACAACTCTGAATGGTAACCGATTTAGAATATTGAGAGCCTTTATTACAAAGATTCATCAAAGGAAAAGGGCTTAAGCTTAAGAGGTGTTTGCCACTTTGCTTATTAAGTACAGTGTAAATATTTTCGGCTGTTTCCAGGGAGCGATTGACTGTTTATGAGAGCGATCAAATAAGTGTCACATTCTAAAAGACTGGTACGAATGTTCTTATTGGATCGTCGTTTTTATTTGTAAAGAGGGTGATATGAATACGAGTAACAGACTCTAGCCGATTATGATTATTAGTCAATACTTCTCATGTTTCTCACCCGTACAAGACTTCCCGTTCGACTGCAGTTGAAATCCCCTTTCACAAGAACAGCTGTAATTTCCGGGAGTGTTGTCACAGTCCTGATCGCAACCTGCGGTTAACGTCAACTCCGGAAAAATATTTGACGGACCTGAAGCTTTCCAATATACAGAAAAATAAAATTGTGGGTAATCGAAAACATTTTGCGGCAATGTTAAGCAATTTTCCAGCCTTTTAGCCGCAGCGTGTCTGTCGTTATTGCTGTTATAGTAACCTGAAGATACAGACACTCACCTTTGGAACCAGAGTAGGCACATTCATCTATATCTATAAGGCGAAAAAAAATAAGACATTACTGAATGCTGCATTAATCAAGATCCGTGCAAACGGAGAGGACGGATGCACAGGTATTATAGACTAATTACACGACGGGAGAAGGATGGGTGAAAGCGTGGATGACTACATGACCAGGGTGCATGAGTGGAGGGACGGACCCACAGATTTAGGAAGGATGAACGGAAAGAAGGACAATCGGATGGGAATTATTTTGGGGAAATCTATGCTCAGAATCCTCCAAAAGCTAGTTCCAAGGTCCTGGTAAAGTGTCGCGGGACTAATACAGCCACACGATAGAAGTAAAACAAATCCTCAGAGACCCTTGATGAAGATTTTTCTAATAAATGTTTAAGTGTGCCTAGTTCCTCTAAGGTTTTCTTTTCAGGAATTAAGAAAATCTACAATTTTGCTTACCAACACAGCTTAAGAAGTAAGGTGAGCGTAGAGAATACCCAGAAGAACAGACGCCATTTACGTAGAACCTCCAGGCACTCGAGGATGATATTCCGGGTGTGGGTGTACCGCTAGACGAACAGCCCTGTCCAACTACTACTCCTCTATCCATTAAAATTGCATACGATCCCTCCATGCTCAACACAGGATGGGGAATCGCAAAATGCAGTGTGGTTGAATTACTACCAATTGTCACGTTTTGAGAGAGTGCGTCCACTTTGTAGACTGTTTGTCCACTGGGCAGCAAGACGAGTCTTATGAAAGACGATGTTCGAGGTTTCTTTATCTACAGAAAATAAAAAGCTTTCTCATCGTAAAACAGAGTTTTTGTCAAACAAAATGGGGGAGTGCATTAGTGTATTTTTCGCTGTGTCGTTTATTTGGACACGATCAATTTTGAACAACTCGAATTGAGTAGTATTGGAATTTCCGTAAGGTGTGACACCCCCGTTTTTAGGACACTGCAAGGAAATTTTGGATTTTTGAAGGAGGAAAATCAGGAAAATCTTACAAAAAAGTCATAGAGGAAGGATAAGAACCAATTACTAAATTCATCCACAAATAAAACCAGGCTACGCTAAGAACCGGGGGCACAGTCCTTAGAGATGTGCGATCTTACATATGCACCATCACAGCTTCCTTTGTCTTAGGAGCTGTACATATTAACATATTCCATGCTCTTCTGTGTGTGTTCAATGATTTCACGTAGTAGATGATATCGAAATTTAATGTGACAACATAAGATCTGTGGAGTACCAGCAAAGGAAAACTGTCCCTTTTCGGGTTTACCCAAAAGTGAAGATGAATCAGACGAAAAGTTTTGTCGCTTTTCCTTTATATATGAATGTAATCGACACCCATCTTGATTCCCACACTACACCTGAAATCTATATCCCATTATGTATGAAAGAAAACAAACACGGTTTCCACGGCTTTAAATTTTCGCAGTGAGCCAACCACACTGTCCCGCTGGGGGCCCAAGATAAAGAAAATAATTAATTATAATTTAAACTCTACGAAAAGCGCAGGAAAGACGCGACAAGATCTCTTTGTTTAAATACCTCAGAAAGACCAGGTAAAGGCAATGATAACGCGTACAGTTTTTCTCCTCAATAATGAATCATACGTAAAAACATACTAGAAATAAAAAAGCAGGGCTAATATTGTGGGTTATGAACTTGCTAAGAGCGTAACCCATAATGCCAAATATTCTCAGAAGATGCGTGAAAATATGGCCAAATGTGACCAAACTCATTCAAGTTGAAAGTGAGAAAAAACTGCCCAAAGAGGTTTCATTGGAAAAAGAGCCTGATCCCAAATATTTTTGATAACCGTGTTTCGACGCTCTTAAAAATTAGCAAGGTTACAAGTTTGTTATCCTTACCAGTCGGTCAAACCGAATGCTCCAGTACGAATAACCTGATCCGTATTTGCTCACGGGTGTCATGGGCATGCGACTTGCTAAAAGGACTCGTGGAGTACTACCTAGAAAATGGTTGTTGATCATCAATCGTTGAAGCTTTATTTGCACATAGAAATACCAATCACATAATCATTCCTGATCACTTTTGTATGATACTGTACTCTGCCTATAAGCCGACTCCTATGAGAAAGTGGCTCAAAATGTCATTTGTTTCCTTTCCATTCTCAGTAAGATACTAAACGTCCTCCGGTAGGACGTCATTGGTGTAACAACAATCTAAATGGCAATTACATGGGTAGACACCTCGAAAATGAAACCTTTTCGAGTATTCAAATATTACTTCAATTCCGGATGGCTATTGAAAGGAAATTTATTTCAATGGGTTACAAGTCTGTTTTAAAGATGCAGTTCCGACTTTTACCTTTTCGTTTCGATGAAAGTCAACGGGTAACCGAATTCACCTACCTCAGTAGCAGATTTCTGTCCAGTGTACTTACTATTGCTGCAATGCAATATGAATTTTTAATCAAGTCCGACTCCTAAAAAGAAAAGTGTTTAATTTCCTTACTCGTGCCAACAAGAATTGTCACACATCGCCATTCGCTTTCCAGTCTGTAAAACAAAAAAATACATCACATAAGGAAAGCAAATATAAAAATAACCTCGATAAATAAACAGATAAATATAAACGATTAGGTTGTTTTTGGGGGATTTTAGACATAGAGAGGAAATTGTATGTTTCGACAGTAAAGCCAAACACCAACCATTACCTACACTTCGTCACACATAACCACAAGCACACACATCCACCCACGTATGATATGTTCCAGTGAGTCCTCTGTTTCACTTATTGAGCCAGTGAAGCGATGGGGACAACTAAATATCTACTCCTAATGACTTATAGTCATCATATCTGTTGTAATCATTCTTACAAGTAAGGCGCAAGTCGTCAATCAAAATAATAATAAAAAAAAAACTATGTCCACAAACTTTATGATAGGCATATGATGACAAACAAAATGGTAATATACTTCATAAAACGAAAATTTATCTGTTTCCCTTATTAAAATACTGAATCTAACGATTAACAATAGTGAAGTTATTCCTCTAATGATGATGTACATAACACCTTTACTTCTTACCCAGCAGAGCAAAAAAACACGAGTGACCTACCTGTTCGACAGGAGAAATTTTTCAATTTTCCAACGATTCGAGATCAACGATTGAAAACTGCAAACCGCCTAAATTGATATATTTGGGGTTAATGACCATACCACCTGCAATTCTTACCCAGCAGAGTCGCTTGCTTTAAAGCAGAACAACTGCTGTCCAATTTGATATTGACTGGGGTACCACGTGACATTTCGGTAGTAGATTTGTCCATGATTGCGTAAAGATGTAAGTTGCATTCCACTTGGAGATGCAGTGCTTATTTCCACAATGCTAAAGTAATTGAATAGAATAACTTTAAATTTATCATAAATGATAATGACTTCAAATGCTGAGAAATGTTCAGGTTCCGCACCAGAAATTATAACTTGTTGCGTTACCAATTTTACTCGAGTAGATGTTTGCGGAAAACCGTGAAGCCTTAATTGATTATTTTTTTATGTTCTAATAGAAATTCTTCATCATTTTAACGACCTGAATGGGATAGTATACTAAGAATTTGTATGGTAGCTTATATTAACACCCTTCAAAGTTGGTTATTATTTATGGGAGCTTGTAATCTTTTTGGCTATACCTATCTTAAAAGATAGGTATTTGCGTCTCTTAAGTAGAAGAAAAATTTAAGGAAGAAAGTAATGAATGGCAAGTTGTTTAGTTTACATACGATTTTGAGAAGTCTGCAACCTGTACTTCGATCACTGCTCTATAGGCGGAGCCAATAGGAAGATCGGAACATTCACCATCTTTTGGGGTGGATGCCGTAAAGACAGGCTTTTCGTCACAATGACCAGCATGGTTACCAATTACCATGACAAGAAACTGTAATGGGATGCCACTGAACGGTGTGGCACTAGCGAAGTTTGTAGTCCCTGCTGGAAAGTCTTCTAAAGTTAATGCTATTGCAAAAATTCCGCCAACTGCTGCTTGCGACCCATCGTAAGTTAGAACACAAGATTTCTACGAGGGAAATTGATAACTGATAACTCCCTTTTGAGTTCGCTGAATGATACATATATTCCTATTCGTCAGGAGACGTATTCCCGGAGCTTAGAACACATTTCAGCCCCTGACATATTACAGTGGTTTCCCTAAGATACTCAACGTTTCTTTTCTGGAAAATTCGCACCATGCATTTTTTTTCCCGAACGTCTAGACTTCAAACCAAATTTTTTAGACAATGTACTATAGCATAAGACTATTTCATATAATGTATTGTTATTAGTGCAAGTTAGCAGTATTGTAAGTAATGCATTGTATTTCATTGTATTGTCAACTTGTGGTAAATCCTGCCTTCAATTACCTCATCCATTTCACCGTAAGGAAAACTTGTATTGACTTTGAGGGACTCCGAATAAGTCGCAAAGCGACATTTCACTGTATCGCCATCGGGATCTTCAACTGGGATTCGAAATGACTGACGACAACCTCCTGGAAATCGAACAATGGCTGGACTTCGTGTTACAGGAGATGAGTTAATTTTTCCGTTATCCGATCGTGGAACGAGGTTTATTGCAGTTTCTACTTTCCAATCTGTGGAACCAGCGTAATGACTTAAAGAAATCCAACAGCAACCTGAATAACTTGTAGGAAAAGAGAAAATAGAAAAGTTGTAGTGAGCTTCCACCTGGTTTTTGACTTTTGTTCACCCAACCTCGCATTTAAGCTTTGAAGTTGTCCTATTGCGTATTTGAGTATGCGCCTAATCCAACGAGATTTTCTCGGTTACTAATGAAACCTTTTATTAAATTTTCATTTCACTGTAACCTCTAGCGATCTAAAATACTCACTTCTCGTATTTTGTCCAATAATAGTTTTTAAGTTATTATGACATTTTAACGGGCCCGTAATTGAAGAATTTGGTACAGCGATACCATTTCTACCGTGACGTAAAAACAATATAACAGCTTAATTTCTCCCTTTTGGTAAAAGACTCTCTTTTTTGATGTCATTCAATGATCAATTTTGATTATCATGATAATTATCATTGTCATTTTCATAGGACCCCGTTGGATTGTCATGTAAACCCACTATGAAAACGTTGGCTAGAAATTGTAACGATTTTTTCGGTTGTGGACCTCGCTGTTCCTAAAAGTTGTCATCTGACAAACCAAATCGACAAACTTAAGTCCTATATCGACGACATGATCCGGCCTCTTGAGGTGTCTCCAGATCGAGTCCTAATAGCACATGCTTCTCTCACATACTTCTCAGACGGCAAGTGAGTACAGTGTGATGAGATAATATGACAGCAAGAAGCTTAACAGAAGTTTCCTTTTGCTCAGTTCTTAAGATGTAAGAAAATATACCTCACGTTCCACTTCTTTTCGCTGTTACTGAAAGTGTAAGTGAAGTTATTTTCGCCCACTGTCCAATCCTCAGACACACTATAATCAGTGCAGTAGAAGTTGGTGTTTGAAATGGCAAACAAAGACCCACACAATGAATTAAACGAATTGTCACATCCTGCTTGCCACGAGCCTCCGTAATTAATAAGTTGACCGCTGCTTGTCATGTTTTTGTCACAATTAAGACTCTGACTGCTTGATCGTCTCCAACCGATACGAAATGAAAAGTGTACCTAAGAATAAACAGGTAGATTACACTAAGTTTGCCCGCTGATACACAGGGTAGATTAGCAATATAAGCCACTTCGCGTAGGTGGGAGAAAATACATTTAATTGGTTTAAAATGTGGCGCAGTGTTTTAACACTGATAGCAGATAATGTCGCGCAATCATGCATAATTAAAATTATGTATGATTGCGCGACATCATCTGCCCTTCACGTTTCTCACACAATGAACAATGATTGAATTGCTAAATTTAGAGGTAACTTACAGTCACGCTGAGTTCTCTATGATGACTTGACATTCGTAAATGACTCGACTCGAAATATAGAAATCTCAAACTCAAGATGAGAGATAACTTGTTTATGATCGAATTGTAATCACTGGAAATCATCTATTAGCAGTTCTTGGAGCAAGCGTTGAACGCAATTCATAAATGACTTTCTGTACAGGTGCCTCAAGCTCAAGATAGGAGAGTATTCCGAACTTTGCCTCTCTGATGCAAGATAGGGAAATATGTCCCTGGCGAGGTACGCTTAGGAACTAAGGGAGTTGAAGAATTGCTACGGAAGTTGTTTTTCAACATTTTAGTGTAATGGTTCAATGCTACTTTAAATACGGGGATATTGCGCAATTACACAAAGGAAATCTTGGCTTTCATTTTCTTAAATCTACGAAGGATTTCGTTTAAAAATGTTATGTCTTGGCACAACATGACTATGATTTGAATTGGAAATGTTAATATTCGGGTAATTTTCGTACTTATGAGCTGCTTCTGCTCTAATTTTTTAAGCGGTACCCATTCTTAAAGTACAGATCGTTTATTGTGTACTACGAAAAAACTGCATGACTCATTTGTACCACCGTCCCTTTCAAACCTAAATCGAACAATGAATTGGACAATATTCCTTCATGCTGAAAGGGGTTTATGCTAAGAGGAAGTGAAATGACGTATGACTTTAACTGTGGCGCTATTGCTGAAGCTAATAATCGATCTCCAGGCAACGTGCAGCAGCATCTGCAATTCAATGTTTTTAGAAAAGCGACACACTTGGCTGCATGGGATAATAGGTGTAAAATGGAGGGTAAACATAATGATCGAGATTCCTTCGCTGGGAATTAATTCAGTTCAATGCGAGAAGGTCAAAGAAACTACGGAAAGGTTTTCAAAGATGACGTTACTTGAACTACAAGCAACACAAGTTCAAAGTAAGTGACATATGATCGAACCGCCACCATTGTACAACAACACAAAATGGCTTGTCAGTACGTCACGGAAATTTGATCAGCGTAAATATTTGCAATCCGTGAATATCTTCGCCATCCTTCATCATCCTTGTTCGTTTTGGGTTTATCCTGATCTCTTTTTTTCTTCTATCCTGGTATAAGACTATTTCAAGTTTTTGTGGGCCGTTAAGAACCAAAAGTCAAATGTCAAAACTGAAAAAGTTCGTCAACAAAACACGAACATAATGGGCCAAAATGCGCATCCGATCAAATCTTTCAAAATTTGTAATTCATAGGTTTTTGAGGGCCAAAATTTTCGACTCTTTAACCTATTCACCTCCCTCTATCGGCAGAAATTTGCATAAGTGAACCCCTTCATTCGTTAAGAAAATAAGCTTACATGTACTGTATATGCTGGGTTCGACTCAACTTAATTTAGTATATACTAGATCACTTTCCTAGAGTAGTTTGAAACTGTTTTGAAAGAGTTACTAAGGACTGTACCGTGTTGCTGTTAGAATCGTCTGGAGCCCACATTATACTGCCGTGACGAAAGTGTGATGCTTCTGTGAATGTGCCAAAAACCAAAAAGGCAAAGATCCATCCCGCGGGAAGCCACCTCACCATTTTGTTGCTCGCAGGTTTCAACTTATACTGAAAAATCGAAATGCACGGTGCGCTGAGTGCTCGCCTTGCAGGGTTTTCACCAATAGCCGTGTTCCTTTGAGGGATGACTCTTTTTATATCTTCTCAACACAAATGAATTGCATTAGTGGTCGACCAGTTATCTGTTGACTTTTTGAACCTAAATTCATGACATGATGCTTTTAATAAAAGTGCAATTGTATTTGCTCGCCCGCATTGTTTAGGAAAGGTTTTGTTTCTATATAATAGCTTCAGATCTTACGGATGATGACCGTGTAGTGTAGTAAATTCTGATGACATGACTCACGAGTTTTTCGTAACATCGCCCTATGGAGGAAAGTTATTTTCACCGTTATCCTACGATGGATATTCCTTGGTTCCTGATTATGTATTAACTGACTGCATATTGAAATCTGTTGAACATTACCTGTAGCCATATGAAATCGGGACCTTTACACGAATTCTTCCTCATTCCATGTTTGTCACCTCATACCATCCCCTGCGTAGCTGTGATATTGTCTTCAATAAGCTTCAGATCTCACGGATGGACTTCCAACGCTTCACCTTTAATTAAACCAAATTTGGTCAAAATATTCTCGAAATGGGGTCTCTTCTAAGCGCCTTTCAGCAAATGTAACTCTAAGGGAAACAGTGATGGCTCAATGATTACATTGTGCGAAATTTTACGTTTATACTCAGGATTCAACGAAAACATTCTGATGAAGTTTCTTCGCAAAAACTCTGTCCTTGACTGTAAATTCATACAATGAACTTTTAATGAAATGGAGCATGGAAAAAAATTATTCTTTTTTCTCTATGAGGCTTTCCGATGTGCCTCAAGTCTGTGTACTGGGGGATTAGGCCCAGTTTTCCTGACTGGGGGCTCAGCCTATCGATCATAAACACTTTGTTGATTGTCAACTTCTCAGTCGATTATCAAGTTGTAGTTGAAGATCAGTTTAGAAGTTAGTATCCAACTGAATGTTTCACTCTTCTAACTCCTAAGCTCAACAGTTATTGAGTCAGTAACTTCATTTGCTCATTTTATTTTGTATTTTCTTCACACCAAACGGAACTGAACGACGTCCATTAGCCACGGTACTCGGTATAAACCACATTATTGTGGTCAGTTATTAACCTGCAATATTTGTCTGAAAACCGGACAGAGCTGTGATGTACGTTGCGCAAATTGTTCGGAACGAGGAAGGCTTCAGGAATTGTTCCATTCTGAGATTAACTTTTATTTTGAAACAGGTTGCAATTCAGCGAATATAACGTGCCATAACTTCGTGTAAACAGCTATCTACGCCAATTATCATGAGTTCATGTTTCATGATTAGTTTGTTAAAAACATGAAAGTCGACTGTATTATCATGATCATTGGAGTGTTGAAGCCCATCCACCTTGAGAAATCTTGTGTTTGAAAAAGCAAATCATGCACAGTCCAATTTAGCACTTCAAAAACACTTGGAGTGGAAACCACAAAAAATTGCTTTGATCGGTCGGTTTCCAACATGGTCATCTCAATGCCTGACGTGTTCACTCAACTGAATCTCCTCTATCGGATTTGCATAAGTAAAATCAGTATTTCACCAGAATCTCACGTTTATCAGATTTCATCTCTACAATTTTACAATACATACCCGTTGATTGTTGTAAATTTCTATGTTACTCGTCGTGGTTACTTACTCGTTTGCAAAATGTTCTGCTACCGAAAAGACAGGAACCGTTAACGATGAGATCGTATGGCATGATGGGAAATGTGAGTGATTTACTTTCCTCATCCTGTGCGCCAAACAATGTAACAATCATTGAAACAGTTAAAAAGAATCCAATATTTCTGGAAAACTTGGATAGTTTCCGTCATTCACTACTTGCCACAGATTTTGTTTAACATCTGTTGCAAGAAGCCTAAATATTATGAGAATTGAAATTAGTATATTTAGACGGGTCTTCCATATGTACATGAAGCCTTCGTTTATGATTAGTGCTTTAGCATGGAAAAACGTTTTTGTAATCAATTGTATAAATGATCAATAGTAATGACAAGTCAGTTGGACCGTCCCGATCTTCGTCTTGGATTCAAAATGAGGCTGTCAGAGAATTCCATGTCAGGTAGTTCAATTTTACAAATTGTGAATCAACGTAATCATTAACTCTGTATTTTAAGTAGTGAGATTTGAGCATCTATTGCGCATCAGAATGTTGATAAAACAAGATATTGCGTCATGCCTTCACTTTGGGTACTTCAAAAAATATTATGTTTCAAAAAAAAAAAAAACATTACAAATTGTCTTTCGGTGGAAAAAAGCGCAGCCGAGGATAAAGAAGGCAATCTTATACGCACGTGCTGATAAAATCCGTGTCCCCACTCGACTAGCAGTCATGATCTGATTTTTCATCATTTAAATTTGATAGGTAAAAGCGTTGCACTCATCTTTCCCTGTTTTCAAGGGAACAGGAATAGTAAAAGTGCCGAAAAAAATGAAATAAAAAAAGAATAAAACAAAAAGATTACAAAGTGATTTTAATAAAGCATTCCACCTCTCTGATTGCCGTAGAATCGAAAACGAACATTTTCTTACACTTTTTCCACCGTTGTTGAATTTCAAAGGATTTGAAATCAGTTTTCGAACGGTTACGTCGCAGCATGGAATCTCAAAAGGTGGCAAGTTTTATATTTGCTTTTTAATGGCGCGGGAAAGCTTATGGTACCTGGAGTATACTTGTTAAAGTGATAAAGTTTTTACAAAATACTGTTATGGCATTTTATTATTTTACCATGCTAACAAATACACACGCTGTAATCGAAACCGTTAAAAAGTTATGTTTGTAGTTAGTATGGATAAGTGTAGTTATATGAGCTTGACACATGCAAACCAGGTGCCAACAGACAACTCAAGATTCCGGGAAAAAAATTCTGTAAAGATGATTCTAAAGGAATGGTACTTTATAATATAAAAACATGAAAATGAAGATATACCCTCCGTAAGAGAAACAAACAAGAGATAAATCTTAACGCCGAAGTTTTGAAGAAGATATATATCGAAACTAGCGTTTTGGGAAAATTTAAGGGAAATTCGATTTAATCATTGCCTTCCTTTGCGATCACGGCATCCTCCGGCATGTAAGCAGCATTGTTTTGTCCCGCTGGCTCGTCTTTGTTGCTGTTCGGAAACCGCTGCGTCTTGCGATATTTGACCAACAAAATAGCCAGAGCTCCGACTGAGACCAGTCCAAACACTCTAGCGCCTACCATACCACCGATCAGAGCTGTATGCATACCTTGCTTGGGCACTGCAAAGACAAACAAGAATAACTGACATTCCTCAAAGACTGTCCACGTCGCAGCCTTAGAACAATGATAGTTTCGGTCAGCACCGAGAATCGAGGGCTCCTGGGAATAGAGTTTTGGTCAAGCATCGTCCCTTTGACAAAAATGGTTTCAGAAAGGTGAAGGGGTCGGGCTGTTTACAAATGAAGAAAACGAAGTAAACCAAAACAACTATAACATTTCGAAAGAAAATTTGGTCATGCGATCGTTTGGTAGAAAACCATAAGATAGACATGTACAGGCATGCTACATTAGTACTAGAACCTACCTTTGGATTCTTCTTCTTTGGCCCCCTCGAGCAATACAGGTCCACCTGTAAGAGTGACCTTGTTTATACTTTCTTCTTGCTCTGTCCCATCTCTTGTCACTTCTCTCCTCTTTCTCTTGTTCTTTATACAGCCCTTACCACATCTGCAAAAGGTCAGTTGGGTTTTGAGTTACAAAGGACTGTGACACGGACGAGAAATACAGGCTAATGATCGAGAATACATTCCTTTTCAAACAGACGTTGATCATGATACAATGAGCTGAAACGGCGGATATCGACTCGAAATTACGTGACCCATTTTTCCATTTCTCTCTGAAAGTCGTGGAAACCATCGATGTCGAATATAATTGTTAAAATCAACCTAGCAATGCCCTTGCTCACCTAGAGTCTTCGCTTAGCGGTCGTCCGATTTTGCTAATCACTCGTATGATTACAGACCGATTGGACTCCACTAGGTCCTATTACCATTGTTAATCAAAACAATAACAAAACTAGAGAAAGAAAATAGGCATCACTGATAGGTTTTCAAAAAAAAAAAAAAAAAAGAAAACGGCGAAATGCGCATCCACAGGGCGCGCAAATAACGCGTACCGTCCACTACCGTCCACTAACCTGCAGCCATGATGAGTCAACTGTCCTACTAGACTATGCAATTACAAGCATAACACGTACTCCTATTACGCGCGTCTGATTGGCTGAAAACTAGTTGATTTTTTTTTTATGTAATACGAGTGCAAAGTTGTAACACGGGTGCAAATTACAAATAGCACGCGTGCGCTTCTAAAATTTCGTCCGTCTTGACTTTCTGTAATGCGCTTTTCATGTAAATTATTAACAAGTAAGAACATGATTTCGAGTTTGATATCAACAAGCACTTATAAACGAATATAAGCGATCCTCGCAGTTATGAATACTACTGAACTAGTAGTGAAAACAAGGCTTGAAAAACAAATTCAGGTCCGTACGGGATTTGAACCCTTGAACCCTGCGATGCCGATGCAGCCCTCAACCAACTGAGCTAACAAGCCAACTGGGCTCAGGAGTTTTTTTCTGAAGAAGTATCGGCATTTAAATGGCACATTATCAATAATCAGAGTTACTGTATAGACTTAATTTGAAAATATCAGAAAATCTTGGGTTTCGTTCCGCAGCGTCCCACAACGTAGGGAAACTATCCAAAGATGTGCTGATCAAGAAGTGAGTGGCATTGCGGATTCCTTTACATGAAGCATTGGGTAAGTGTAGTTGATTGGCTTGAAAGTGTCAAAATATTCGCTTTTCCAAATACACCGTCACTTCGTTCTCCACGCACGAAACACTTGAGGTTTGGTCTTAAGTAAAAAAGGTTGAAAGACTAATTCGAAAAAACTTATTTTAAACTCTTTTACCAGCGATCAAAGGTTATAGACAGTAAGCTGATTTCAGTGTAACTTCCCGCCTTTCTTTACTACCATAGAGTTGGCAAATAATTAAAACTAACATTTTTACCTGTTCATAAATCAGGAAATAGTGTTTTGATATCGTAATGTCTGTCTGGATGAAAAAGCCTATATTTTAGCATGCAGATTCCCAGATTGAAATATTTGTTACCAAGGAAAAAAAAGAGCAATCATACTTTCCTGCTATGAGTGTTTATGTAATACAATGCTCTGAGGCGAGGGGCAAGTAATTTGATCCTACTCAAAATGTTATAACGTCCAGAATCGTTCGGTGATGAACAATACGAGTGTGAATTCAAGTAGTGGAAACAAATGCTTTGTCAGTTATTATCCAAGCTGGTGTATTGTCAACGAATTGTCACAAAGGGAAAACACGAATCAAATGCATTAAGCGCTAGGTTATCTGGTGCTATAAAGGTTAAGCGTAAGGAGACAACATAAAAGTTTAAACGTAAGGACTCACTAGAGAAACTCAGCACGTCTCGGCAAGCGAAGTCGCACGGCTCGACTAAAACTCACTCACATTTGCTGAGCCCTTGTACGTCTTGGTCAGCGACAAAAAGATTTCGGAATTAACAATTTCCAACATGGCGACTGTCAGTGCCACGCTTGTCGTCTCGAGATTGCGTCGTGGTGAACAGGGCGAATTCGAGAGTTTAATAAGGAAACGTCAGATACCAAAAGAAAAGCGCAAGAAATTGATGATGTTGATGATAGCATTGGCTATCGTTGTGAATCCTCCGAGAGATCGAACTCTTTGGGTCGGACCCAGAACTGATGCCTGGATCGCAATGGCTTGCAGTGAGTTTTCAGAAAAGCAGTGGCATTAAAACGTCCACTTGTCTAAAGGAACCGTTCTTTACATTGTAAATGAAGTGGAAGATGATATTACTCGCACAGATTCGAAATTACGGAAAGCGGTTCCTACATTTCAGCGAGTGGCTTTGACAATTTACTTCATGGCACCCACCGCAGAATATCGTTCCGTGGCTAATTTGTTTGGAGTATCACGATCCTTTGCGTAAAAGAGGTCTGCGGGGCAGGCCATCTTTAAAAGGTTAAAATCAAGATATATCACCATACCGAAAGGAGACCATTTGAAACAAGTGATGGCAACTTATAAACAAGAGTGGGGCTTTCTCATGTGTGTGGGAGCCATAGATGGAACTAATGTCCCGATAAAAGGCCCCCTCACAAAACCAGACGGACTACCTAAATCGAAAGCCTTATCACGGTATTATCATGCCGGTTTTAGTGGACTCACGGTATTTATTTAGGGACATTGTAGTTGACTGACCCGGAAGCGTGCATGACGCACGCGTGTTGTCGAATTCCGAAATGTATAAACTGGGCAATGATGGTGCCCTCTTTCCTGATATCAAAGAGACCATACTTGGCCAGGATATCCATCCATGTATACTTGGCAATCCAGCATATCCTATGTTACCTTGGTTGCTGGAGCCATTTCCGGAAAATCAGAACACCCCTAGAAAGTATCGACGTTTCAATTACCGCCTCAGTCGTCCCAGAATGACCGTTGAAGACACATTCGGACGTTGGAAAGGTCGTTTTCCTAGATTTTCAAAGCGCATTGACATGAAGGTTGAGGGTGTTATTCATCTAGTGGCCGCCTCATGTATATTACATAATATATCTGATCTGAGAAGAGATCCACTGTTCAACGAATGGTTTGAACAAGCTCAAGACAGTTCCTACCCTCAGCCAGAAGATGGAAATGTGCCATTTAGAATGAATGCCCGAGAGAGGGCTGATGCATCAGATACCCGCAACATATTAGCCAACTTTTTATGACAGAGGAAGGAAGATAAATCGGTTCAGGAGCTAATAGCAATTGAAATTAAAATGTTTAATATCGTGTTATGATTGTTTTTGTATGAACAACACTCCTTGATATTGTATACCTTGGCCAAATGTAAATTGAGACTGGATAATGAAACTGACTTTTGACAATCCTGTTGCCTTTTCATCAATAAAGTTTACCTGCATTGCTTACCATGCTCAGTAAAGCTCCTAGAGATAAGAACAACAACTACTTTTATTTCAGTGGCATAAGCAAGAAGACTACAGCGAGCATTGTTTCGAAATATGAAACCGTCATTTTGATAGCTCTGGCTAAAATTTTGACTGACAAGAAATGCCGCCATGGGAGCTTGCCGAGGGAGTAACTGTAAAACTGACAACTCGTGCTGCCTTTCTTCTCGTCTTCGTTCCATCTCCAGTTGCCTTAGCTTCGACTGAATTTCCATTTCTCTCTTATGGCGCTTCTTCTTCTTTTCCTCTTGTTGCATCTCCATTTCAGTTGCTTCCTTAAAGCTATCACACAACATTTCAAGGGACTTTTCTAACTTACTTTTATTTGGCTTTCTTGAAGTACCCAAGGTTTCTGCATCTCTTTTAAGGGCCTTTTTCCCTTCTTGTCCTAGTTCTTTCTCAGGGTCTTCCAGGTCCTCCTGCACCTCAGCACTTTGACCTTTACTAGTCTGCTGTTCATCAACTATGCCACTTTCATAGGTCGAATTTTTCCGCAGATATTACAAAAATAACAAACAACAGCATTATGGTTATTTAGAGGTAATTGGTAGAAAAAGCAGGTCACAGGTACAGATTATTGTTTTACCCATACTGAAACAGCCTTAACCCTAAACACCGTCTTAAAAATCATTAGGTGTAGAGTTAAGGCCTAGCTATAGGAGGCCTTTTAAAGTTTATTTCAGTATGGGTAAAACAATGACCTGTACCTGTGACCTAACGTTTGTACTGGCCTCTTAAAAAGCGTTTCCGTTACAAATGACTCACATAAACGCATCGAACGTTCGTAGATTCCATGTACTATCTAAAGTTGATCTCTGTACTTCAATTTATTGCCTGAACCATGTTTCATATGCTTCATATGTACCAGAACTGAGTCAGAGTAATATGCACATCCTAATTAAAGATAAGGTAGGGGAATTAAAAAAATACATGACCGACCGTCCGATGTTTCCATAATGAAAAACAAACCACATACTGATATTCTTACCAATTTCGGAACTTTTAGCATCATTAATAGATTCACCCTCTGAATGATCACACTTCTTTCTTGAACTGTTGCTTTACCTTCTTCCATTTGTTTATTATTGAATCCACACTGTAGTTTATTCCTGAAATGAATAAATATGTAAGTTTTTACTTCAAACAGACATTTCTAACTTTATGAACAGCACAGCGCCTATAACAACAACGACAACAACCACACTCGAATGAAGAAAATCTTACCTTTATTTTCAAGTTGCACTTGGACGACAGAGTACCCTAATCGTTTTTCTTTAGGTGTCTTCGCGTTGTCTAAGTTAAAAGCTATTGTTTCTTCTTTCATCAGATCTAATAAGGCTCGTACTTCGCTTTCAATCTTTCCAAGTCTTTCCTCTCTGACCCGTTTCACTGGCGGCCGCCATTTTACCTTATTCCACTCATGTGCAATGATGTAATAAATGTTCAGTAAAAATGGAGGCACGGCTCGGATACCTGTTTACACTGTACTGGAAATCCAAAATAATGGCTCGGTGACCATTTTTACTCGTGCTCGGACTACCTCCCGACTTGGTCCGAGCACGGGTAAAACTCTAGCACGGCTCGGGTTCAAATTTAACGTTTACACTGTTGAAATCATCCGAGCCGTGCTGCTTTTCTGGGTACACAGACCCTTTTTTATCCGGGCCGTGCCAAAAGAAGACTTGAATGTAAACGGGGCTTCAAATGATTATGTCTTTTTTTTTTTTTATAACGATGGCAGCAGGTGGTTGGGGGCTGGGTTACTGATATGTTTTCAAAATAGTTGTTGTGTCCCTAGTCGTCCAAAAATTTTATTATGTATTTCATTCATTTGGGCAATCAACTTTTGAGAACATTTGAATGAAAATTTACTCCCAAAATCTACAGGAATCGAAGTAAATTTGTATATAGTATTGGCGACTTTTTTACCTTTAAATAGTTAAAATGAAAATGTAAGAACCAGGCGAGATATTTTGCAAAATTGTGGCAAAGCAGTTTATTATTTCTCTACTTTAACAATGTTAACAAAACCATGTTAGACATAAAAAAGAACTTTAAAAAAAAAAGTTATTATGGTTATTATTATTGATAGCTGATTATACATGATCTCGGTATATGCCCAAATTTAAAAGGTTTGACTAAACACACTGCTGTACTGCTAAGTGTAGGACACCTTCAAAATAACATTGAGCTCTTGGTGCAGCTAATGTTAGTTTTCACGCGCTCTACAATATAGAAATACGCAAAAAAATATGTGACCCTCCCCTGGATTTCAGGAAATAAGGTGAACGCACGCACACGGCACATCATAACACGCTCGCACGCTTTTGGCTTGACACGCTTACCTTGCAGATATGCGCATAAGAACAATTGATTTTAGAAAGCGTGTTGTAGCCATTGTTCATATCTGGCTAACACGGTAGAGCTTTGTTTCTATAACACGCTAAGTTCCTTTGTTCACGCTAGCTTGTCTTGTACAACCCACCTTTCTTTGTTACTTGTGTTTGTCAGCTTCTCAATAAATTACTGTGAGAATGGTGTTTGTACAGTATATTACCTACAGAATATAGGCGAAAATGAAGATCTTCTGTCCTATCCGAAAGTTTTGATAAAAAAGGAAACATTCACGGCAAATCACTACTCTTTCCCTTAGGAATTTCACAAGGAATTCAGTGAGCACGATGTGTTTCACAAGGTCCAGAGGAGCTCAGTTTGAACACATGAATACCTTTTTAAAACTTAATTCTAACCTTGTAAAATATAAATCCTTATTGTTTTTTTAGAGGGCACGGTAACGAATCCTGCAATCTGATTGGTTCTTTACCCGGTCAGTATTTTCCTATCTCTGCCCACGGGCCACGGTAACGCTTTCGTGAGTCGCCGTTTACATCTCAACTTTCGTTGCCATTTTTCATAAATATACCTCGTTTTGCCCGCTGGGCAGTATTTTTAAGCAAACACATCGGTCACTACCTCAAGCCGACTTATATCCTCCTTTCTCTCTCTCAAATCAATTTAGTTGACAAAAAAATATTGGTTTCAGAATGAATTTGTATAGGCAATGGTGTCATTACGTCGGTTGACAAGCGGCCTAAAAACCGTCTGCAATTGATTTTAATCATTCACAAAAAGTACTTAGAAAGTTAAAACGTGAGGTATTTGGTTACAGGTAAACTGAACAATGGAACTTTCATTCATTTAATGTCTGAATTTTCTCAAACAATTTGTTCGTAGTAAAAGAGCGAGCGAAGTTTTAATTTCAGTTCGACAATAAATATACGCTCCTGGTGAGTCTTTCAAAGTCCGTTCAATTTGGACATTTGGACCATAAATTGCACAACAGAAACTGAAGGAATTTATTGAGAAAAGGCCGCATTAAATCCCCTTGTGTCTCGTTGGAGTGTGCCGTTCGAATTCAGTTTTTGTGGAGGAAAGACCAGATTTACACACGCCGTTGCAGCAAACAAACGAGCAAACTCTCACAACTTCAAAATAAAAAATTTGAATTTACTCACAATTACTTTCCTCGCCGTTTACTTAATGAACAGAGGTAAATCTTCGTACATGAATGAATCGTCGATGAGAGTGAATAATACTTTCCGTTATATCATTGATTGTTTTTGAAGAAAACATTGTCGTGACAGTCCTTGCCAAACTAGTTCCGTTGTTTTTCAAATCTTCTTGCGCTTTTTTTTTCTTACGCGCTCTCTAATTGACAGGTGTCAGATTGTGGCAGATACTTGTAAAAATAATGTTTCAAAGTTTGTTTGGAAGCCTTTTAAATCATCTTTATCGTTACGGAAATGAAAATGTTTCGCTGAGGCATCTCTCTTTAATTTGCATCACCGCTATTTTAACTACCATTTACTCACTCAAAAATTGTTCAGTTTATGGAAGATCTTGCCGTATTTACTGCCCTAAATCATTCGGGTTCTTTTGGAAAGAATTTCGTCAAGTTTAAAAAACAATAAATATGTTATTTACCGGCTAAGGGTCGGTCCGTATGGTGAAAAACTGTGACCTCGGTCTTGAAAATGCTGCCCTCGGCCTACGGCCTCGGGCAGTATTTTCAAGACCTCGGTCACAGTTTTTCACCATACGGACCTCCCAGCCGGCAAATAACATATATTTATCGCTTCACGAAGTTAATAAGCCCAGTACTGAATCTTTGTGAATCCGTTACCGCTGGTTACCCTGCGCAACACGAAGCTTTCTGAATGAAGCCGCGTATTATTTACTGTACGCCGATCTTGGCATATTACGCGCTAAGAGGCGTGTCATAAAATTGACACGGTCACCGTGTTATTTCGTACAAAGTTGCGAGCAAGATCTTTACACGTTCCTTTGTTTCTACCGTGTGAAGCAAGACAACGGCTACGAAATTAATGAGGCAAGTAACTTACACGCAGCTAACGTGTTAAAAGCTCGTTCTTTTGTTTTAGCGTGCTAGTGTACCGTGAGCGTGCGTTCACCTTACTCCCTGAAATCCCATGGAGGGTCACATATGTCCCCCCTGAAGAGTGACGAACAGGCTATAAATTCAGGCAATTTAGCATACAATTAAAGCTACCATTAGTCATTTAACACTGTAATCGTTTTAAGCACTGCTTTGTTTTCCTTTCACGTCATCTTCTGGCTTGAAAGCAAGATTGTTGTGTCCGACTCTCTCGTCATTCTTGCTGTTTGGTAACCGTTGCGTCTTTCGGAACTTGACCAACAAAACAGCCAGAGCTACAACTGCGACCAGTCCAAATACTCCAGCGCCTGCTACACCACCGATCAGAGCTGTATGTTTACTTTGACCTGGCTCTATAAAACAACAGACAAGAACACATTTCATTCCCCTGCTGAACCAAATCATTCAAGTCCCAACCTCTGAGCCGTGATCGTTTCAGTTAGCGTATGCTGTATGTATGCTGAGGCTAGACAAAATCTATGAGACGTTATTATCATTACAGAGTCGGGTAAGAGTTGCAAATGTATTGCTGAGTACAGGTGTGGGGCTGGGCTCTGATGGTACAGATAAACGACGCATCCTTTTGCAAAGAAGCAGTAACAGGGTGAAAAAAGTTTTTCTCATTAAGGAGGGAGGACAGCAGGGTCTCAAAAGAATACTTGGTTGTGGGTTTAGCACATGGGTGTTAGACATTGGATCTAAATCCTTATCTTTGCTATAGATCAATACATACACTCCAGAAGGTATTATTCTTCCCTTACAAATAGTAGAAGGATCATGTGAAAGACGCTGTGACACTAATGCAACCTTGAGCTTTCTTAGACCTGATTCAAAAAAAGGATCGTAACGTAACAAACGGATAAAAACAGTGTATTAACGAGTATTTTTTTCGAAAACCTACGGTGATCGAGTGGTTTGTCTTCTTTTGTCGTCTCGAACACTACAGGTCCACCTGTAAGAATGATTTTGTTTGTACTCTCTTCTTGGTTTCCTCCATCTCTTGTCACTTCTCTCCTCTTTCTCTTGTTCTTTATACAGCCCTTACTGCACCTGCAAAAGTGTTCGTCGGATTTTGAATTACGAATGATTAGCACGTGGACAAAAATGCAAGAGAATTTGGAATGCATTTCTGGATAACCCCCATTTTGAAATTTTCCATCAGTGGACCAGTGGACCAGTGAGCCACCTTAACCTTGCCTTGTTTTTATATCCTCTCTATAAGTGTGTCAAGCCATCCCTAAGAAGGCACTACTAATCAAGATGGCCTGAAATGGTAATCGCACCGTGATCGTGAACGAAAGGTACAGGTGCTCGCCCTTTCAAGGCTATCGTGTTGTTTATTAACATGAGCAAGCCACTTTCCTCTTAAATTGCCTGTTTCGGACCAGGAGTGTAAGCTAATAGTAAAGACGTGTCAGGGAAAATTTTTACAAAGAGAATTGACGCAACCTTCTTCGACGGACTAGTGCTCCGCGCGGAAGGATAGCAATATTTAAGGTACGGGGATGGGTTTGGATAAGCTCCGGCGGTTTGCACTTGGTTTGCATGCAAAATATATATTTATATCGATACCAAGAATTAAACTTTACCATTCACCGAATTCATCAATCACACCACGCAGGCCAGATGTGATATTTCTTGTGGAAGCATTCGGCTGAGACATTTTGCAGTCACGCCTATAGGGATCGTAAGTTCTCTAACATCCAGGTGGGGTAATTCATTCTAACTTCGCTTGTTTGCAGTGTAACTGAATAATTTGAGACCAACCTGGAATCAGGATAATTACGGTGACAGGCCAGCAGCTCACAATGGAAGTACACTGTGTCGTAGTCATTCCTAAATCTGAGCGCTCTGATTTTAAACTGTTGGTAGTGTCGGGTTGGATTATAACTGTAGTCAAGTGTTGAATCTGTGGGGCATCTTTTCGTTGAAATAATGAAAAGATTAAAACAATACGAAAATGAAATAAATAAGATTGTAAATAGTAGAACCTCAGAATGGACCCTTGATGACCTACGATCGGTTCACCAACATGACCATATAACGGCCAAGGACCAAATAGCGATTAAGAATGAATATAAAACGCTTCGAGCGTTGTTATTCATTAGTTTTATTGTATAGGTTGTCTTAACTACAGCCTTTTATATTGTGTTGCAAAAATCGTATCAGGCTTTGAAAGTTTTGAAAGCTTAACTCGCAGCTCGTTCTGCTTAATCAAGGTATATTTATATGCTTACCCGTTTCGAAGGAAGGTGTATTGCGGCCACGAATAAAAGCTTGCGTCTTTAGTCGCCTTACAGTTTTCAGCCATGATGACTAAGTTAGCTGAGGACGCCACACTGTACTGTAAATAAACAAACTCATTCAGAGCCACTGATAGAGGGTAGTCTTGCTCCGTGAAGGGCGTGGCGAAAGACGAATTCCTATAAAAGTCCATCTTGAAGGTGAACGAACCATATCCAGCTAAATAGTGAAATTAGAAAAATTATAGAAAAAAGATTACGTCAACTTCTTCCTTATTTTTATCGTTATAACCAGCTGAAAAGGTACCTTAAGGAAACTTTCTCAGTATTGATTTCAAACAAGGTAGAATTTGGTTCATACGGGGCATTTCATGACAAAGGTCGAAGGAAATCTCTATTTCAGGTAATAACCCCAGTCATTTCCCTAAACAGAAGATTGTACTTACTCTTACAGCAAAATTTTCTTTAGAGGTCAAGATTCCTAAGTAAAGCTAGCATGGCAGAGTGGTTTACATGGTTTAGAGCATTTTATCTGGAAGTATAAGGCTCTGTTGGAATGCTCTTGTTTGATCCGAGTCTAGTTGCTCCGTTTCACTTTTCAAATACCCAGAGGGTTTGAGATTTTCAACAACTATCCCTCTATCTACTTGGGTGACCCTGAGTTACTCCTGATTGCTTCATGCTAATAAAACCGACTTGGGGTCTTTTCTAACGTTAATAACGCCAGTTCTGCGGTGTTAATCACATCCACGCTTAAATAAAGTTATCTATTAAGTTAAGTTACTTTCATTTCCGAAGTAAATCCTCTGAGGTGTGAAGGCCAGACTCATTAACTTCTTTCTGGAGTATCGGCAGTAAAATGGTAGTTTTATATCATGTGAACGAGTAACCACACCATCGATTATCAGGGCGTCGGCCAGGACCTCATTCCAAAAGATTAAATTTTCTTCGGTTTCGTTTCGCTGCGTCCCACAGCTATCTAAAGAGGTGCTGATCAAGAAGTGGGTGGAATTCTCGGTGGCTTTGCATGAGGCATAGCGCAAGCGTAGTTGATTGACTGTAAAGTAGTGGAATCTTTGCTTTTCCAGAGAAACCGTCATTCTGTTTTCCCCACACGAAACACTTGCACTTTGGTCTAAAATATGACAGAAGATTTACAAACTTGAGAATAATTTCAAATTTCAAGTTTTAGAGGTTTGCTGCTTCTTATTATCAAGTAACGGACAGAGGGAAATAAATACTGTATTTTAACAGTTAAAAACTCGTCACGAACGTCTGACGTTTTTTTTCTCATAAACGTACTCAAAATTTGCCATCCAAGTTGCTCTCCAAACAAGACACTTTCGAAATTTGTAATCCTAGGAAATGAAGACCACCTAGTACATAATCTGAGCATATAGCTGTAGTCACTAACGAGCTCACCCTACTTTAGCTTGTAGAATATCTGACCACTGAGTCGGTGGTCCGGTCCGCGTATTATTTTTACAGGGGACTAAGATTCTATGCTCTACTCCCGTGAGAAATCTGGACTTCTTTATTACTTACACACAGAAATAAAGAGATTTAAAATAGGATCCAAGCGGCTTGGAGTAAACTGATATTTCTTAAATGTGAAATTTGCCATTGCTTACCAACACAAGTCAAATTGTTCAATCCCATGGTTAATCCTTTAGGACATCCACAGTAAAATGCTCCAGGGATGTTGAAGCACTGATGACTGCAGCCCCCATTATTGATGGTACATTCGTTGATATCTAAAAAAAAAGGCTCACTCCACCTTTCAGTTTGACAACACTGCATGGCAACCGATTAAGAATGTTTAGAGCCTTTAGTACAGAGATTCATGCAGAGGAGAAGGGCTGAAGCTTCAGAGGTGTTTGCCACTTTGTTAATTAGGTACAATTAGGTGTAGATATTTTGGCCGTTTCCAGAAAGCGATTGGCGGTTTATGAGAGTAATCAAATAAGTGTTACATTCTAAAGGACTTGTACGGATGTTCTTATTAAATCGTTGTTTTTGTTTGTAAAGTGAGCGATATGAATACGAGTACCAGACACTAGCCGATTATGGTTAGTCAATACTTCTCATGTTTCTCACCTGTACAAGACTTCCCGTCCGACTGTAGTTGAAATCCTCTTTCACAGGAACAGCTGTAATTTCCGGGAGTGTTGTCACAGTCCTGATCACAACCTGCGGGTAACGTGAACTCCGGAAAGATATTGGACGGACCTGAAGCATTCCATATACAGAAGAAGAAAATTATAACGGATCGGTATAAGGTTAAACAATTTTTCCAGCCTTAAGCGACAGTGTGTTTGTCGTTATTGCTGTTATAGTAATCTGAAGACACTGAAGCTACAGACACTCACCTCTGGAACCAGAGTAAGCACATTCATCTACATCTTAAAGGCGAAAAAAAAGGAAAACGTTACTGCAAGATTCGTACAAACAGAGAGGACGGGTGCATAGGTGTTGTAGACTATTTGCAGGCCAGGAGAAGGATGGGTGAATGTATGAGTGACTGAATGACCAAGGTGTATGATTAGAAGGAAGAATCCACAGATTGATGGACAGACAAAAGGAAAGAAGAACGAATGGATGAGATTTCTTTTGGGGACATGCATGCTCAGAATCCTTTAGACGCTACTTCCATAGTCTAGGTAAAGTGTCATAGGAAGAACATGAAGGCTGAGGCATTAACACAGCCACATGATAAAATTAAATCAAATCCTCAAAACCCCTTGATGAAGATTTTCCTAATAGATTGTTGAGTGAACCATTTTATCTAAGGTTCTGTTTTCAGGAATTAAGAAAATCTAAAATTTTGCGTACCAACACAGCTCTGGAAGTCAGGTGAACGTAGAACAGACGCCATTAACGTAGAACCTCCATGCACTTAAGGATGCTATTCCGGGTGTGGGTGTACCGCCAGAGGAACAGCCTTGTCCAACAACTACTCCTTTATCTATTAGGATTGCATATAATCCATCCATGCTCAGCACAGGATGGGGAATCGCAAAATGCAGTGTGGTTGAATTACTACCAATTGTCACGTTTTGAGAGAGTGCGTCTACTTTGTAGACTGTCTGTCCACTAGGCAGCAAGACGAGTCTTATGTAAGACGATGTTCGAGGTTTCTTAATCTGCAGAAGATAAAAAGCACTCCCGGCCATTAAAGCTTATTCTCAATATCATTATACTATTAGAGGTGGTACAAAGAAGAGAGTTCTATCATGTGAACCCCTTTCGTTGTGGTCATACAGTTAGAAACCGTGAGGCCCTTTACAGTACTGGCATATCCGTGAGGTGAGTCTTTATCCACTGTTTCCAGGACCCCGAATGGATATTTAGACTGTTGGTGTTTTTTATGGAGGGTCAAAAACTGGAGAACCCGAGATTAAAACTCTTGGAGAAAGAACCGGAACCGTCCGAGCGCAGGTAATCCTATGGTAAATTTTACTACGGTATTGTCCTTTGTCTGTCTAGAAATTTGATTTAATAGATTATGGCGAACGGACTAGTCACAGGGCAAATTGGAATCTCCTTGTTTTATACAACAAACAGACAAAGCAGTGCAGATTATTATTCAGGATGGTGGTCTCCTCGCGTATGAATCATATGTGGAAAACACTCTTAAATACCAATTACATAACAGAATAATGCCGATGTTGTGAGTTATGAGCTTACTAAAAGCGTACAATGAAGGATATGTTCATTAGAAGCGCGAAAGTGAGTAAACTAAACAATCCATCTAGCTCAGACAGATCAATGAATAACTTCCGCAGACATTTTCATTGGAAAAATATCCTGATCTCAAATGTTATTGATAACGCCATGTCTTGTTACCCGTGAAACTAACCCGCAACTGAAAGTTGAAATTAGATGGCGAGTAACACGAGTTTTACACACTGATTATCCTTACTGTTCGGTCAAAGTGAATGCTCCAGTTGGAATAACCTGATCCAAATCTGCTGGCCGGTGTTATGGGTTTGCGATTTGCTAACATCGCTCGAGGAGTACTGCCTGAAGAAAAAAACGTTTTTTATCATTTTGTGAACCTTAGTTTACGGAATGAAATACACAACTTTATGCAATAGTTCATATTACATGATTTTGATGATACCAATTTGCATTCAAGCCGTATCTTTAACAAGAAATTCCATTTGTAGATAGAAATAATAGAGATGGTAAGTTTTGAGCTCGGTAAAGAACCAAGAAAGATGTTTTTCATCTTGTCACGAGCAATATTCTGAGTCCCCATGAGGAATCGAACCTCAGAACAACGGATTCCGCGCTCCGATGCCACAGAGACTCTACGGTGAGCGAGGTCTATTACGAAGTTCATCTACAAATATTACGCTATCGACATTGCTGATCCTAGCAGTATGCAGGACGTGTGTCATATGAACTTCGTAATAGACCTCGCTCACCATAGAGTCTCTGTGGCTCAGTGGTAGAGCATCGGAGCGCGGAATCCGAAGGTCTGAGGTTCGATTGCTCTTTGTCTTTGTCCCACGCTCGTGACAAGACGAAAAACATCTTCCTAAATTCCATTTGTTTCCTTAAGATTTTTGAGACTAGGCTTTGTACCTTATGGTGTCTGCCCTGCCCCGAATGGAAAACCAACGACAAGAAGACAATATAAATGGCTATCACACTGGTTGAATTTGCTCTCGAGTCCGTATAAAATATTTTCGAAAATCCTAGTGTGACTCAGATAGAGGTACTCGAGTTATACTCGAGTTAACTCGAAGTTATATCAACGCTTTAATAAAAATTTGAAAGATGCAGTTCCAATACCTATCCCTTAAAGTTCACCGATAGCTTCCACTATTTTTGTAATTCGATTAAAGTTACTTGGTGATCGTGGACACCTAACCGGCAGATCCTTTGCTAGTACTTTTAATTCTTTTGCCACATAATATGAAATTAATACGATCGGGATAAAAAACGTTCGATTCTTAGATAAGAAGTATATCTTATATACTTACTCATGCCAACAAGAATTGTCACGCATCGCCAGTCACTTTCCAGTCTGTCAAAAATACATAACATTAGAGTAAAGTACGAGTTAGATAAACGATTATAGAAAGAGCTAATTAGAGTAAAAGGAAAATATCACCAGGAGCGAATGAGAGCTTAAAGTAAAAACAAGCAAACAGCTTAAAAAGTGGGGAAACTCACAAGGTTTCTAGACCAATTACACAGCGAAGCTCAGCAAAACCAAAACTATACAGTATTGAAAAGTTGTGCTGCTTGTACGATACTAGAAAAATCGTATTTCTAGCGGAAAGGGAAACTTTTAATTTTTCCCGCGATTTGAGAATAACATTGGGCAACCGTAAACCCCACGAGTGAATATTCTTGGGATTGCCGTCCGTACCACCTGTAATTCTTACCCAACAGAGTCTATTGCCTTAAAGCAGAACAACTGCTGTCCAATTTGATACTGACTTGGATACCAGGTGACATTTCTGTAGTAGACTTGCCCTTGATTGCGCAAAGATGTAAGATGCATTCCAGATGGAGAAGCAGTAGTTATTTCCACAATACTGAAATGAATAAATTAAATAACTTGTGCACAGTTAAAAATGACCTAATTAACGAGTTTTTTTTTTCATTCAGTAGCCGCTCCAATGGAGCATAATTCAAGACTTCGCGAGACAGTTTGCTTTTTATTGGCGCTGCAACACGAGCGGCGAACCCTGCCGTTGCGAGTCTGCAAGCTATTTGAGCGTGTGAGCAGTCTGCCATGAATTAATACTTATTTCGTTTGGCTATGAAAAAAAAAAAAAAAAAAAAAAAAAAAAAAAAAAAAAAAAAGAAAACCAAACAATCCTGATCATTTATTCTAGTTCTGTAAACATACGATTTTGAGAAGTCTGCAACCTGCACTTCTATTACGGCACTATATGCAGAGCCAATCGGGACATCAGAACATTCACCATCTTTTGGGGTGGATGCGGTAAAGGAAGGCTTTTCATGACAATGGCCAGTATGGTTACCAATTACCATGACAAGAAACTGTAATGGGATACCGCTGAACGGTGTGACGCTGCCGAAGTTTGCTGTCCCCGCTGGAAAGTCTTCTAAAGTTAATGCTATCGCATAAATTCCGCCAACAGCTTGTTGTGATCCATCATATGTAAGAACGCAAGAAGTCTGCAAGAGAAAGTTTATCTTGTGAAACAACGCCGATGAGGGTGCCAACATACGATTTGTAATTTTCCCCTTCTAGTTTACTGATCATCAGTGCACTTCCTTTGTAATGAGTCACAATCACATTTTGGTTTAAAATCAAGATGAACTTCAGACGATGAGTTTATCTTACATAAATTGTTTGCTGGATTATGTATTGGTATTGTAAAAGGAAACTAAATTTTAATCACCTTAAGGAGTCTTAGTTACCCGTCTTTAACACCTGCAAGCCTGAATTCCCAAAGCCTCGGGCTTGCTTCAGTACGAGCTCCAGACCTTCTCATTTTTCTGAGGACCATGTTAAATATGAATGATGGAAACTCAAGGCATTGCTACCCTTATCTATGAGTTCCCCCAAAAATACTCGTGTAAAAACTGATCGAAATTGATTAATGTTTAGTATCCGTTTTGTTCAGGAGGAATTGCCTTAGGAAACATCCAGGCTCTTTCTTATTATCAAATGAGGCTGTTTTTTTGGAAGTTTGATTAATTTCGCAAGACGATTGTAGCCAGAATCCTTCTGATATCTTCTTTTGTATCTTTTTTAAAATTTTTTTTACAGCTGGATGTGACTTTCGCTATCAATTACCTCATCCAGTGTACCGTAAGGAAAACTGGTATTGTCTCTGAGAGACTCTGAAGTAGTCGCAAAACGGCATTTCACTGTATCCCCATCCGGGTCTTCAACTGGAATTCTGAATGACTGACGACAACCTCCTGGAAATCGAACAATGGCTGGGCTTCTTGTTACCGGGGAAGAATTAATTTTGCCATTATCTGATCGTGGCGAAAGGTTAATGGTAGTTTCTACTCTCCAGCTGCTAGAACCACCATAATGACTAAGAGCGATCCAACAGCAACCTGAAAAACTGAAATCAAAGACAAAAAGCAGAGTGCTAGAGAATTTTTATTTCGTTGAAAAATGTATCAAAACTACATTGGTACCTCTGGATCTTATCATCCACCGCCATGCACATGCTATGCAAAATTGCTACACAAATAGATCAGATATTTGTTGATTATGAAGAATATTAATCGGCTGCCGTGGGATATATTCAGTTTGAGTCGAAAGCACGAGAATCCCTCATGGACATACCTCACATGCCATTCCTTTTCGCTGTTGCTGAAAGTATGCGTGAAATTATTTTCACCCACTGTCCAATCCTCGGTGGTACTGTAGTCCGTACAGTAGAAGTAAGTATTTCCGTTTGTAGTCGACCCACAAACAGGATTAAGAGAATTGGCGCATGTTGCACTCCATGAGCCTCCGAAAGAAATGAGCTGATTGCTGCTTATCGTACTCTGATCACAGTAAAGATTACCGGTATACGATCGTCTCCACCCGATGCGAAATCGAAATTGTATCTGAAATAGAAGAAAAAAAAGTGAAGGAATCGAGTCGGCCTTTGTTGTTATCCTTTCAAAGTGCCATCATCCTTCATTTCTTATTATAGAACAATTAACTGGTAACTCGTTCAAAGCAGTAAGAGGATAGAGTCTGTGAAATCCATGAAAACATAGCCCTGTGACACCAGGTAACGATTTTTAAAATATGCATTCCTGTGTCACAAAGACCCCTGCATGGACTGATCAAGCATTTGAAAAAAGCAAACAAGGGAAACATAAATTCAATGAATTCTATACAGCTAGTAGAACGGTAGGCCCCTAGCACCTCCCCTCCTTGGGTTGAATTGACATTACTAAACTGTATAATAGCTTTTACTCATTATGGCGTTATTCACTGAAAATTCACTCCATGCCTCGTTTGCACATCACTTTTCTCGGTCACTTTCAACCTTCTTATCATAAACACGTAGATGTTCTAGTTGGGAACACTCCTTAAATTTCACCAGTTTGCACCATAAAGGCAAGGCTCGGGAGAAATTAATTTTTTTGAAGTAGACATCATAAGGCTATCACATTGGAGGGACGTCCAAGCCTTAAGTTGCTTTTTGTATTAAATAATTACAAGATAATTTTTGATTACATGATGGAATCGTCATGATGAGGGATCATTGATTTCTTATTAAAGCTGTTTAAACCTCTTAAACTTTCTATTCGAGCACCGCATTGGAGATTGCTCGAAAAGTGACTCTTTCCAGATCGCAGTAGCATGACGACATTGTTTCGACCTCGCTTCGCTATAACAGGGATCAAAAGGAAGCATCACACACGCGTAGGATTGGAAGGAAATAAGGACTGCAGCAGCAGTATTTTTGATAACCTAAACATGCATGTCGAAGTAGAAACATTATAACCTTGAAATAAGCAATTTTCTTGCTTAATTTGGGCACAAAGCTAAAAAGACCACCTTTAACTATGGTATGTCTCGGAACATTCTTTCAGGTAACTTTTCTTCAAATGAACTGCTTCTCAACGATTTTTTCAATATTTCTCTTCCTGAAACACAGATCATATAGGCAAGTAACCGAAAACGGCAAATATACATGTTTCACCACTTCCTTCTGACCTGAATTAAATCTATTCCGTCATGGAAAAAAGGGTTTATGCCAAGAGGAAGTCCAACGTATGGCTTTAACTGTGGCGTTATCGCTAAAGCTAATAATAAAACTGTAGGAAACGTGCAGCATCATTTGCAATTCAATTTTTTAGAAAAGCGACACACCTGGCTGCATGGGATAATGGTTTGAAATGAAGGGTAAAAATAATCATCGAAATACTTTCGCCGGGAAATATTTCAGTTCAATGCGAGAAGGTCAAAGAAACTACGGAAAGCCTTTCAAAGATGACTTTACTTGAACTACAGGTAACACAAGTTCAAGATAAGTGACGCATGATCGAACTGTCACCATTGTACAACATCACAAAATGGCTTGTCAGTACGTCACGGAAACTTGATAGGCGTAAATTTTTGCAATCCGTGAATATCTTCGCTTTCCTTCACCATTCATATTCGTTTAGGGTTCATCCTGATCTCTTTTTGTTCTTCTGTCCTGGTATAAGGCTATTTCAAGGTTATCTTGTGTTTAAAAGGCTAAACCTTTATCAAAATAGGTTAACGTTGGTCCCTCTAAAATGACATTTGGAGGAGGAGGGGGAGGATGATGGCTATGCAAATCAGAAGATGTGCGCTATTGTTTCTCGTTCTCTAGGTCTACCGATGTTATATTTGTCCAAAGCCACATTAACTTTCCGTGCATTTGAGTGGGTAGAAGCGTTCGAGAAAGTAGCACTGTTGTATTTGAAACTTAACTTCTGGGCCGTTAAGAGCAAAAAGTCAAATGTCAAAACTGAAAAAGTTCGTCAAAAAAACAGGAACATATCGGGCCAAAATTTGCATCTGATCAAATTTTTCAAACGTTGTGATTCATAGGTTTTTGAGAGCCAAATTTGCCAACCCTTTAACCTATTCACCTCCCTCCATTGGTAAAAATTTGCATAAGTGAACACTTTCATTTGTTAAGTAAATATGCATACATGTACCATCTTGCATATGCTGGGTTCGACTCAACTTAAATTTAGTGCTTGGATACTAGATCAGTTTTGCCCGGGGTAGTTTAAGCTTTTTTGAAAGAATTATTAAGCACTATACCGTGTTGCTGTTAGAATCGTCTGGAGACCACATTATACTGCCGTGTCGAAAGTGCGATGCTTCTGTCAATGTGCCAAGAGCCAAAAAAGCAAAGATCCATCCCACGGGAAGCCACCTCACCATTTTATTGCTCGCAGGTTTCGACTTGAACTGAAGAATCGAAATGCACGGTGCGCTGAGTGCTCGCCTTACAAGGCTAAGACCAAGACCCGTGCTCCTCTGAGATATGACTCTTTTTATATCTTCCCAACACAAATGAATAGCATTAGTGGTCGACGAGAAAACGATACATGACATGAATAAAAGTGCAATTGTAATTTTCTTTCCCGCATTATTTAGGAAAGGTTTTGTTTCTAAATAATAGCTTCAGATCTTACGGATGATGACTGTGTCGTGTAATTAATTCTTATAACATGACTCATGAGTTTTTCTTAAAATCACCCTATGAAGGAAAGCTATTTTTACCGTTTTGCAAGGATGGATATTAAGTGGTTCCTGATTATGTATTAACTGACCATATGTTGAAATCTGTTGAACATTGCCTGGAGCTACATAAAATCAGGAACTTTACAAGAATGCTTTCTCATTCCATGTTTGTGACCTCATACCATCAAGTGCGTAGTTTTGAATTGTCTCCAATAAGCTTCAGATCGCACGGATGGACTTCCAGTGCTTCACCTTTAATGAACTAAATTTGGTCAAAATATTCTCGAATGGGGTTTCTCCTAATCGCCTTTCAGCAAATGCAACCCTAAAGGAAACAGTGAAGGCTCAATACTGACTACATTGTGCGAAATTTTACGTTTATGCTCAGGATTCAACGAAAACATTCTGATGAAAGTTTCTTCGTTCTTTCGTTTTTAACGAAATGGAGTATGGAAAAAATCATTCTTTTTTTTCTTTGAGGCTTGTCGGTACGCCTCTGTGTACTGGGGAATTAGGCCGGCCTAGTTTTCCCGACTGGGGGCTAAGCCTATCGATCATAAACACTTTGTTGATTGTCAACTTCTCAGTCGATTATCAAGTTGTAGTTGAAGATCAGTTTAGAAGTTGGTATTCAACTGAATGTTTCACTCTTCTAACTCCCCAGCTCAACAGTTATACAGTTAGTACCTTCATTTGCTCATTTTATTTTGTATTTTCTCTACATCAGACGGAACTGAACGACGTCCATTAGCCAAGGTGCTCGGTATAAACCACTTGATTGTGGTCTGCTATTAACCTGCAATATTTGTCTGAAAACCGCGTAGAACTGTGATGTACGTTGCGCAAAATGTTCGGAACGAGGAAGACTTTCAGGAATTGTTATTCTGAGATTAACTTATGTTTTGAAACAGTTTGCAATTCAGCGATTATCATATCATAACTTCATGTAAACAGCTATCTGCGCCAATGATCATCAGATCACGTCTCACGATTAGTGTGTCAAAAGCGTGAAAGTTTAATTTATTATTATGATCAATGGCCCACTCATCTTGAGGATCTTGTGTTTGACAAAGCAAAACATGCACATTCCCATTTAACACTTCAAAAACACTTCAAGTGGAAACCACGAAAACATTGATTTGACTGTTCGGTTTCCAACATGTTCATCTCAATGCCTAACGTATTCCAACTGTATTCATTCGACTGAATCTCCTCTATCGGATTCGTATAGGTAAAATCAGTATTGTACCAGAGTCTCACGTCTTTCAGCTTTTATAAAAATGAAAATCACGAGAAAGACAAGGCGTTTTATGCAGTCTTAGCTTAGCTGCATGTATCAGATCAGCTACTGTCTATGCTTGATCACGGCACAATGATAAACTAACCCGTTTTGAAGAAAGGTGTACTGTGGCCAAGAATAAAAGCTTGCGTCTTAAGTAGCCTTACAGTTCTCAGCCATGATGACCAGGTCAGCTGAGAACGCCACACTGTATTGTAAATAAACATATTCACTGAGATCCACTGTTAAGGAGTAGTCCTGCGCTGTGTAGGGCGTGGCAAACGAAGAACTCGTAAAAAAGTCCATCTTGAAGGTGAAAGTGCCATATGCTGCTAAAAAATGAGGGGAAAGTAGGAAAAAGAGAATGAAATTACATTTCGTTTAATTTATTTATCATTACATGCGGTCAAATAGAGCATCCGTAAGGTTAATTGTTCATCCAACCGCACTAAATGCAAACAGACCAGAGTTGCAGAGGTCTTAAATTCAAGTGGAATGTAGCCGTGGTTCCTATCCTCTATTGCACCTTGCAAAAACCCAGCATTCAGATTTTGAGTACTTCACCCCAAGAAGAAATTTTCAATTGAGTGTCGAAATTCATCCTTGTTTTGATGGTTTTTCTTTGCTTCTCTCTGTCGCTCGTCTCAAATAGTAACGCCACCTCTAAAACAATCAGGTGCAGCAAAAGTATCACCAAGCGCGATTTAGTCACTTGCATTTTCCCACGCTTCAGGGAGTTTGCATGTTTTTATTTTTGAGTTATTTTCGGCTTCTTGTGTAATTTTTCTTTCCTTTGATTAGCCGTTGTGGTTGGTTTTGGCTTGGCGATACTCCATCGAAAAGAACTTTATCTACATCTACTTTAATGCCCCCAGATAGTTGGCATTGGTGGGAGATATGGTAGTCCAATAACTAGAAACCGGATAGAAAGGTCTTATTATCAACCCTGGTTCTGTCACTGCAATATTGTGAGGTAAGACACCTAACTCCTTTAGTGGTTCTCCTCCACTCAGAATACAAATGAGTAACTGACTCGCAAGGAAGCCTGATGAAATTCCGAGGAATATTAACTGTAATTTACTAACTTTTCGTCCTGTTCCGTTTTGTGCTTTATTGTTTTTTTAGAGGGCACGGTAACGAATCTTGCAATCTGATTGGTTCTTTACCTGGTCAGTATTTTCCTATCTCTGCCCACGGGCCACGGTAACGCTTTCGTGAGTCGCCGAGTACATCTCAACTTTCGTTGTCATTTTTCATAAATATACCTCGTTTTCCAGCTGGGCAGTATTTTTAAGCAAACACGTCGGTCACTACCTCAAGCCGATAAATAACTTATGAATCCTCTTTTTTATCTCTATCAAATCACTTTGGTTGACAGAAAAATATTGGTTTCAGAATGAATTTGTATAAACAATATTGTCATTACGTTGGTTGACAAGCGGCCTAGTAACCGTCTGCAATTAATTTTAATCGTTCACAAAAAGTACCCAGAAAGTTGAAACGTGAGGTATTTGGTTACAGTTAAACTGAACGATGGAACTTTCATTCATTTAAAATCTGAATTTTCTCGAGCAATTTGTTCATAGTAAAAAAAAAAGCGAGCGAAGTTTTAATTTAAGTTCTACAACAAATATACGCTCCTGGTGAGTCTTTCCAATTCCGTTCAATTTGGACATTTGTACCTTAAATTGCACAACAGAAATTGAAGGAATTTTTTGAGAAAAGGCCGCATTACATTCCCTTGTGTCTCGTTGGAGTGTGCCGTTCGAATTTAGTTTTTGTGAAGGAAAGATCAGAGTTAAACACGCCATTACAGCAAACAAACGAGCAAACTCTCACGACTTCAAAATAAAAAAATTGAATTTACTCACAATTACTTTCCTCGCCGTTTACTTAATGAACAGAGGTAAATCTTCGTACATGAATGAATGGTCGATGAGAGTGAATAATACTTTCCGTTAGATCATTGACTGATTTTGAAGAAAACATTGTTGTGACAGTCCTTGCCAAACTAGTTCTGTTGGTTTTCAAATGTTCCCACGATTTTTTTTTCTTGCGCGCTCTCTAATTGACAGGTGTCAGATTGTGACAGATACTTGTAAAAATAATGTTTCAAAGTTTGTTTGGAAGCCTTTTAAATCACCTTTATCGTTACGGAAATGAAAATGTTTCGCTGAGGCATCTCTCTTAAATTTGCACCACCTCTATTTTAACTACCATTTACCCACTCAAAAATTGTTCAGTTTATGGAAGATCTTGCCGTATTTACGTCCATAAATCATTAGGGTTCTTTCGGAAAGAATTTCGTCAAGTTTAAAAACAATAAATATGTTATTTACCGGCTAAGGGTCGGTCCGTATGGTGAAAAACTGTGACCTCGGTCTTGAAAATGCTGCCCTCGGTCTACGGCCTCGGGCAGTATTTTCAAGACCTCGGTCACAGTTTTTCACCATACGGACCTCCCAGCCGGCAAATAACATATATTTATGCTAATTTATAATGGTAATAGGACTGGGTGGAGCCCAATTCGGTCTGTAATCATACGAGTGATTGTCAAAATCGGGCGACCTCGAAGCGGGAGCCTGATTTCTTAATCATGAGTATGATTACAGACATAATCGGACGACACGAAGTTCTTTTACCAATTAATCAAAACTATGACAAAATTAGAGAAAGAAAATAGGCATCACTCATACGTTTTCACAAAAAAAACTCTGCGAAATGCGCGAGAACAGGGCGCGCACATAACGCGTACCTTCCACTTACCCGCAAGCATGATGTATCAACTGTCCTATTACACTGTGCAATTACAAGTATGACGCGTACTCCTATTACACTCGCCTGATTGGCTGAAAATGAGTGCATTTTTCATGTAACATGAGTGCAAAGTTATAACACGAGTGCAAAGTTGTAACACGAGTGCAAATTACAAATAGCACGCCCTTGCTTGCTAAAATTTCGTCCGTTTTGACTTTCTGTAATGCGCTTTTCGTGTAAATTATTAACAAGTAACAACATGATTTCGAGTTTGGTGTTAACAAGCACTTATAAACGAATATAAGCGATCCCAGCCCTTATGAATGCTACTGAACTAATAGTGAAAATAAGGCCTGAAAAACAAATTCATGCCCGTACGAGATTTGAACCCCTGACCTCTGCGATACCGGTGCAGCCCTCTGCTAACTGAGCTAACAAGCCAACTGGGAGCTGGCTTGTTAGATCAGAAAATCTTCGGCTTCGTTCCGCAACGTCCCGCAGCTATCTAAAGATGTGGTGATCAAGAAGTGGGTGGAATTCTCGATTCCTTTACACGAAGCATAGCGTAAGTGTAGTTGATTGGCTTTAAATTTGTAGAATCTTCGCTTTTCCAAATACACCGTTATTTTGTTCTCCCCGCACGAAACACTTGTGGTTTAAGATAAAAAAGGTTGAAATACTAGTTTAAAGAAACTTATTTTGCACCTTTTTACTGGCGATCAAAGGGTATAGACAGTAAGCTGATTTCAGTGTAACATCCCGCCTTTCTTTACAACCACAGAGGTGGTAAATAATTTAAAATTAACATTTTTACCTGTTCATATATCAGGAAATAGTGTTTTGATATAGTAATGTCTCTCTGAATGAAAAGGCCTATATTTGAGCATGTAGATTCCCAGATTGAAAATTATTTACCAAAGAACAAGAAGAGCTTTCAAAAAAAGAGAAAGCAGAAAAAAAAAAAACACGCCGAGGGATAAAGGGCGACACACATGCAGAATAGACGTGGGTCAGAAGCAATTCAGCGTGTTCCAGGTTCTCGATCTATGCGTGGGCCACGCTTGGTGGTTGTTGTTGGCAACTCCGATAGCAAAGAAACATTATTATGAACTGGGATTTTGTACATTTTTATAAAGTATTAGCAGTTATTTAACTGAGAACAGTTAAAATGAAAATGTTATCTTTTTAAGAACACTCTTGAAAACATAGCGCTCAAGTAATTGGGTGCATATAATCATGAAGACCAGGCGAGAGTTTTTGCAAAATTGCAGCAAAGCGGTATATCATTTCTCTACTTTAACAATGTTAACAAAACCATGTTAGACATACAAAAAAACTTTGGAAAAGTTATTATGAGTACTATTACTGATAGCCGATTATATATGATCTCTGTATATGCTCAAAATTGAAAGGTTTGACTAATACATACTGTTATACTTGCTAAGCGTCTGTAGGACACCTTCGAAATAACGATGAGCCCTAGGTGAAACCAATGTTCGTTTTCACGCACTCTACAATATGGAAATACGCAAACAAATATGTTCCCTCTGAAAAGTGACAAATAGGCTATAAATTCAAAACATCCAAGCTACACAGAGGCAATTTAGCAAACAATTGAAGCTACCATTAGTCATTTAACACTGTAATCGTTTTAAACACTGCTTTGTTTTCCTTTCACTTGTGTAAGCAGGATGGTGTATCCAGCTCTCTCGTCATTCTTGCTGTTTTGTAACCGCTGCATCCTACGGAACTTGACTAACAAAACAACCAGAGCTACAATTGCGACCAGACCAAATCCTCCAGCGCCTGCCACACCACCGATCAGAGCTATTTGTTTACTTTGACTTGGCTCTATAAAACAACAGATAAGAAAACATTTCATTTCCCTGGTGAACAAAATCATTCAAGTCCCAACCTCTGAGCCGTGATCGTTTCAGTCAGCGACGAGGGTCAAGGCCTCTTAGGGAATTAAGTTCTGGATCTTGCTTTGCGATTCATTTTCCTAACAGTCAATCAGATTCGAGAAATGTTTGATGAAACAGGTGCATCCTTTTGCAAAAAACCAGTTAGGAGGGTAAAGACAACAGAGTTTTTCTCATTAAGGAGGGAGGGCGGCGGGGTCTCAAAGTATGCTTGTTTGTGGTTTTAATGCATGGGTGTTAGACATTGGATATAAATCCTCATCATTGCTATGAATCGATACATGCACTTCAGAAGGTGTCATTCTTCCCTTGAAAATAGTAGTAGGATCATGTGAAAGACGCGGTGACACTAATGCAGCCTTGAGCTTTTTATACCTGATTCAATAAAAGGATCGTAACGTAACAAACAGATAAAAACACTGTATTAACGAGTTTTTTTCGAAAACCTACGGTGATCGAGTGGTTCGTCTTCTTTTGCCGCCTCGAACACTACAGGTCCAACTGTAAGAATGATTTTGTTTGTACTTTCCTCTTAGTCTCCAACATCTCTTGTCACTTCTCTTCTCTTTCTCTTGTTCTTTATACAGCCCTTACTGCACCTGCAAAAGTGTTCATTAGATTTTGAATTACGAATGATTAGCGCGTGGAATAAAATGAAAATCAATCAGCAATGCATTTCTGAATAGCCACATTTTGAAAGTTTCTATCAGTTATCCAGTGGACCAGTGAGCCACCTTAACCTTGCCTGAACTTTGTTTTTATTCCCTCTCTCTAAGTGTTTCAAGCCTGAGAAAGTACACACTAATCAAGATAGCCTGAAATGAACCGTGATCGTGAATGAAAGGTCTAGGTGCTTGCCCTTTCAAGGCTATCGTGTTGTTTATTAACATGAGCAAGCCAACTTCCTCTTAAATTGCCTGTCTCGAGTAGGAGTGTAAGTTAATAGTTAAGAAATGTGAGGGAGATTTAACAAAGAGCACTGACGCAACCTTTTACGATGTACCAGTGCTCCGCGCTGGAAGGATAGCAATATTCCAGGTAGGTGGATGGGGTTGGATAAGCTCCGGCAGAATAGTTCGCTTGGTTTGCACGCAAAATTATGTAATTATATCGATAACTTTATCATTCACCGAATTCATCAATCACATTACGCAGGCCAGATGCGATATTGTTTCGGGAAACATTTCACGGATTTGATAACAGCAAAAAAAGAAGAAGGAAAATCGGCTGAGACATTTTTTGGTCACACCTAGAAGGATCTAAAACTCTCCAACATCCAGCTAGGGTAATTCATTCTGACTTCGCTTGTTTGCAATGTAAGTGAATAATTTGAGACCAACCTGGAATCCGGAGAATTACGATGACAGGCCAGTAGCTCACAATGGAAGTACACTGTATCGTAGTCGTTCCAAAATCTGTGCGTTCTGATTTTAAACTGTTGGTAGTGTCGTGTTGGACTATAATTGTATTCAAGCGTTGAATCTGTGGGGCATCTTTTCGTTGAAACGACAACAATACGAAAATGAAATTAATAACATTGTAGATAGTAGAGCCTCAGTATGAACACTTGAAGACCTAAGATCGGTTCAGCAACAAGACCATATAACGGCTAAGGACCATAAAGCGATTAAAAATAAAAATATCGGTGCACCCCCAATGCCTCCAGCGTTGTTATTCATTGGTTTTATTATATAGGTTCCCTTAATCACATCCATATATATTATGATGCGAAAATCGTATCAAGCTTTGAAAGCTTAACTCGCAGCTGGTTCTGCTTATATGCTTACCCATTTTGTAGGAAGGTGTATTGCGGCCACGAATAGAAGCTTGCGTCTTTAGTCGCCTTACAGTTCTCAGCCATGATGACTAAGTCAGCTGTGGACGCCACACTGTACTGTAAATAAACAAATTCATTCAGAGCCAGTGATAGAGGGTAGTCTTGCTCCGTGAAGGGCGTGGCAAATGACGAATTCCCGTAGAAGTCCAAGTTGAAGGTGAACGAACCATATCCCGCTAAATAGTCAAGATTAAAAAAAGATTACCTCAGCTACTTCCTTATTTTTATCGTTATAAACAGCTGAAAAGGTATCCGTAAGGAAACTTTCCTAGGATTTAATTCAAACAAGGTAGTATTTGGTTCATGCAGGGCATTTCATGGCAAATGTCGAAGAAAATCTCTTTTTCAGGTAACAACCTTAGTCACTTCCCTAAGCAGAAAGTTGTAGTTAATCCCACAGCAAAAGTTTCTTCAGAGGTCACGATTCCCAAGTGAAGCTGGCATTGCAGGGGGGTTTAAATGGTTTAAAGCTTTTTATCTGGAGGTCCAAGGTTCGGTTGGAATGCTCTGGTTTGTTCTGAGTCCAACTCCTCCGTTTCACTTCGAAAATACGTAGAAGGTTTGAGATATTTAACAACTATCCCTCCATCAACGTGAGTGACCTTGAGTTGCATAGGGAACATATGTAGTAGCCTGATGGATATCGCTGCAGACTCAAGACCGAAAGAACTAAACTCAAGCCCTGGTTAGGTCATTGCGATGTCTTTTTTTTGCAAGACATAACTCTTACGGTGTCCTACTCTACTCTTAGCATAACTCTTACGGTGTCCTACTCTACTCTTAGCATAACTCTTACGGTGTCCTACTCTACTCTTAGCATAGATGACAACATCAATACCAGGGGACAGGGGACCCTGATAGCTTTCTGAGGCCGGGTTAGTCTGCGCTTATTTTACATCTCGTACAGAGAAGAAGCTTTACTCCCGATCGCTTCATGCTAATGAAACCGATTTAAGGTCTCTTCCAACGTTAATAACGTCAGTTCTTCGGTGTTAATCGTGTCGAATTTTAAATAAAGTTATCTATTTCATTATAGTTAAGTTACTTTCATTCCTGAGTTACTCCCGATTGCTTCATGCTAGTAAAACCGATTTGGGGTCCCTTCTAAAGTTAATAACGTCAGTTCTGTGGTGTTAATCACATCCTCGCTTAAATAAAGTTATCTATGAAGTTAAGATACTTTCATTCCCGAAGTAAATCCTCTGAGGTGTGAAGGCCAGACTCATTAACTTCTTTCTGGAGTATCGGCAGTAAAATGGCATTTTTATATCATGTGAACGAGTAACCACACCATCGATTATCAGGGCGTCGGCCAGGACCTCATTCCAAAAGATTAAGTAGTCTTCGGTTTCGTTTCGCTGAGTCCCACAACTATCTAAAGAGGTGCTGATCAAGAAGTGGGTGGAATTCTCGGTGGCTTTGCATGAGGCATAGCGCAAGCGTAGTTGATTGACTGTAAAGTAGTGGAATCTTTCCTTTCCAAGAGAGACCATCATACTGTTCTCCCCACACGTAACCCTTGCAGCTTGGTCTAAAATGTGAGAGAAGGTTTAAAAACTTGAGGATAATTTCAAAATTTTGTTTTAGAGGTTTGTTGTAGCGGACAGAAGAAATAAATACCTGAACAGTTAAAAACTCGTCACGAATGTCTGACATGTTTTTTTTCATAACCGTAATCAAAATTTGCCATCCAAGTTACTTCCAAACAAGACACTTTCGAAATTTGTAATCCTAGGAAACGAGCTCACCCTACTTTAGCTGGTGGAACATCTGACCGCCGAATCGGTAGTCCGGTCTACGTTTCCTTTTTTTTCTTCACTGCATATATATATATATATATATATATATATATATATATATATATATATATATATATATATATATATATATATACATTTTACACATTTCGGGTCACATTAGCTATTACTCACCAACACAGGTCAAATTGTTTCTCCCTATCGTTAATCCTTTAGGACATCCGCAGTAAAATGTTCCAGGTATGTTGAAGCACTGATGACTGCAGCCACCATTATTGATGATACATTCGTTGATATCTAAAAAAAAAAAAGCCCACCCCATCTTTCAGTTTGATAACACTGCATGGTAACTAAGCGTCCGAGTTGTTTGCCATTTTAATCATTAGGTAAAATTAGGTGTGTACATTATTTTCTGTTTCCAAAACAGTTCCACTAATCTTCTTCTACGAGAATGATCAAAATAAGTGTTACTCTAAAAGACTGGTACGGATGTTTTTATTGGATCGTCGTTTTTGTTTGTGGAGAGAGCGATATGAATACGAGTAACAGACTCTAGCCGATTATGATTATTAGTCAATACTTCTCATGTTTCTCACCTGTACAAGACTTCCCGTTCGACTGCAGTTGAAATCCCCTTTCACAGGAACAGCTGTAATTTCCGGGAGTGTTGTCACAGTCCTGATCACAACCTGCGGGTAACGTGAACTCCGGAAAAATATTTGACGGACCTGAAGCGTTCCAATGTACAGAACAAGAAAATTCTAGCAGATCGGTAATCATAAGCAAATTGCGACAATAACGTTAAACAATTTTTCCAGCCTTTTACGACAGTGTGTCTGTCGTTATTGCTGTTATAGTAACCTGAAGATGCAGACACTCACCTCTGGAACCAGAGTAGGCACATTCATCTACATCTTAAAGGCGAAAAAAAGGAAACCATTACTTAATGCCGCATTCTGAAAGATTCGTGCAAACGAAGAGGACGGGTGCATAGGTGTTATAGACCAATCACACGACGGGAAAAAGATGGGTGAATGCATGAATGACTAGAGGACCAAGGTGTATGAGTGGAGGGACGGACCGACAGTTTGAGGACGGATGAAAAGAAAGAAAGACGAATAGATGGGAATTATTTTGGGGAAATGTGTGCTCAGAATCTTCGAAAGCTAGTTCCACACTCCACGTTAAGTGTCGTGGGAAGGACATGAAGGCCGAGGCGCCAACACAGCCATATGATAAAATTAAATCAAATCCTCAAAACCTCTTTGATGAAGATTTTCTAAATAGATTGTTGAGTGCGCATTTCATTTAAGGTTCTGTTTTCAGGAATTCTGAAAATCTAAAATTTTTCGTACCAACACAGCTTTGGAAGTCAGGTGAGCGAAGAGAATATCCAGAAGAACAAACGCCATCTACGTAGAATCTCCAGGCATTCGAGGATGATATTCCGGGTGTGGGTGTACCGCCAGAGGCACAGCCCTGTCCAACAACTACTCCTTTATCTATCTGGATTGCATATAATCCATCCATGCTCAGCACAGGATGCGGAATCGCAAAATGCAGTGTGGTTGAATTACTACCAATTGTCACGTTTTGAGAGAGTGCGTCCACTTTGTAGACAGTTTGTCCACTGGGCAGCAAGACGAGTCTTATGTAAGACGATGTTCGAGGTTTCTTTATCTGCAGGAAATGAAAAGCATTCTCATCATAAAACAGATTTATTATCAAACACAATGGGGAGTGCAACAATGTATTTTTTGCTGTGTCGTTTATTTGGACATTATGGATTTTGAAAAAATCGAATTGAATAGTGTTGGAATTTCCGTAGGGTGTCGCATCGCCGTTTCTAGGACTCTGCAAGGAAATTTTGGATACTTTGCCACGAGAAAAACTGGATAATCTTGCAAAAAAGCAACAGAAGAAGGACGAGAACCAACCACTAAATTCACTCACAAATGAAACCACTAATACGGTAATAATCGGGGGCAGAGCCCTTGGAGGTGTGCGATCTTAAATATGAACCATCACAGCTTCCTTTATCTGAGGAGCGGTACATATAAACAGATTTCATACTTTGCTGTGTATGTTCAATGATTTCATGTAATAAGTAATGTCGAAATTTAATGTGAGAACATGAGATCTGATGAGTACCAGCAAAGAGAAACTATCCCTTGTCGGTGGTACCCAACAGTTAAGATAAATCAGACGAAAACTTTCGTCGCTCTTCCTCTATATTTGAGTGAAATCGACACCCATCTTGATTCACAAGCTACGTCTGACATTATCATTCAATTATCTATGCTATCGCACAGAAAACAACTGCGATTTCGAGGAAAATAGCTGTTAACCACCGCTTTTAATTTCCGCAGGAAGCCAACCACCTTGCCATGCGGGGGGCTCCAAATAGAAAAAAACTCCGACTCTACGAAAAACGCGGGAGAGGACACGACAAGATCCCTTTGTTTAAAATGTCTCAAAAAGTCATAATAAAGCCAATGACAACCTGGACAGTTTTTCTCCTCGCTAATGAATCATACGTAAAAAAAAATTATATAAAAAAGCAAGGCTAATATTGTGGGTTATGAATTTGCTAAGAGCATAAAACATAATGTGAAATGTTCTCCAAAGATGCGCGAAAATATGGCCAAATGTGACCAAACTCAATCAGATGAAAGTGACAAATAAATAAGCACCCAAAAAGGTTTCATTGGAAAAAGAGCTTGACCCCAAATTCTTTTGATAACTGTGTCTCGATACTCTTAAATAATAGCAAATAGCACGAAGTTTACAAATTTGTTGTCCCTACCAATCGGTCAAACTGAACGCTCCAGTTGGAATAACCTGATCCATATCTGCTTACGGGTGTTATGGGTATGCGACTTGCTAAAGTGACTCGCGGAGTACTGCCTGGAAATGGTTGTTGATCATTAATTGTTGAACCTCTATTTGTGCTTAGAAATACCAATGACATAATCCTTCATGCGGTAGTTTCTTATCACTTTTGTATGATACTGCTACTCTGCCTATAAGCCTACTCCTGTGGGAAAGCGGCTCAAAATGTCATTTGTTTTCTTTTCATTCTCAGTGAGATAGTAGGACGTCATTGGTGCACCAACAATCTTAATCGCAATTACATCGGTAGACCCCACGAAAAGGAAACCTTTTCAAGCCTTCAAATATTACACCAATCCCAGATTTACTGGGTTCTTTTTGATGAAAGTCAACAGGTAACCGAATTCACCTGTCTCAGTAGCAGATTTCTAACTGATGTACTATTACTGCGACGCAACATGAATTATTAATCTAGTCAGACTATCATTTCGGTTCTTGAAAAGGAAAAGTGTTTAATCTCCTTACTCATGCCAACGAGAATTGTCACACATCGCCAGTCACTTTCCAGTCTGAAAAAGAAAATACATCACATAAGGATAGCAAATAAATAAATAACATAGATAAATAAGTAGAAAAATGTAAACGATTGAGTTGTTGTAGGAGAATTTTTAGAAAACGAAGAAATTCTACGTTTCGACAGTACAGCCATACACTAACCGCTACCTACGCTTCGTTACACACACACACACACACACACACACACACACGCACACGCATATCCATGAAAACCTATGAGTCTCCGATTTCACTCATGGAGTGTATGAAGCGATGGGGACAAGTAAATATCTGCTGCTAATGACCTATGGTCATATCAGTTGCAATCAGGCTTAAAAGTAAGATGCAAGTCATTAATCAAAATAATTAGGAAACTGTCCCCACAAACTTTAATGATAAGATCCCCAGAACATAATGTTAAGATACTTTATAAAACGAAAATTCCTCTGGTTTCCCCCCTTAAAATACTGAATCTAACTATTAACCATAGTCGAGCCATTTCTCTGGTAATAATGTACAGAACACCTTAACTTCTTACGCGGAAGAGTTAAATTATAATATTTGGAGTTCATGACCATACCACCTGCAATTCTTACCCAGCAGAGTCGCGGGCCTTAAAACAGAACAACTGCTGTCCAATTTGATGTTGACTGGGGTACCATGTGACATTTCGGTAGTAGATTTGTCCATGATTGCGCAAAGATGTAAGTTGCATTCCACTTGGAGATGCAGTGCTTATTTCCACAATGCTGAGATGATTGAAAAGAATAACGTTATAGTTATCATAGATGATAATGACGTTAAATGCCGAGAAATTTTCAGGTTCCATACTAGAAATTATAACTTGTTGCGTTACCAATTTCACTCGAGTAGATGACGGTTTGCGGAAAACCGTGGAAGCGTTAATTGATTCTTGTTTTCCGTTCTCATAGAAATTCTTCATCATTTTAACGACCTGAATGGAATAGTATACCAAGAATTTATATAGTAGCTTATAAAAACACACTTCAACGGTGGTCATTATTTATGGGAGATTGTTATCTATATGTTTATGAGGATCTTAAAAAGATGGGAATTTGCGTCTCTTTAGTGGAAAAAAATCGAAAGAAGAAAATAATGAAGGGCAAGTTGTTTAGTTTACATACGATTTTGAGAAGTCTGCAACCTGTACTTGGATCACTGCTCTATAGGCGGAGCCAATAGAAAGATCGGAACATTCACCATCTTTTGGGGTGGATGCTGTAAAGACAGGCTTTTCGTCACAATGACCAGCATGGTTACCAATCACTATGACAAGAAACTGTAATGGGATACCACTGAACGGTGTGGCGCTAGCGAAGTTTGTAGTCCCCGCTGGAAAGTCTTCTAAAGTTAATGCTATTGCAAAAATTCCGCCAACTGCTGCTTGCGACCCATCGTAAGTTAGAACACAAGATTTCTGCGAGGGAAATTGATAGCTGATAACTCTCTTTTGAGTTCTCTGAATGATACATATATTCCTATTCGTCAGGAGACGTATTCCCGGAGCTTAGAACGCACTTCAGCCCCTGACATACTACAGTGGTTTCCCTATGATACTCAACGTTTCTTTTCTGGAAAATTTGCACCATGCATTTTTTTACGAGCGTCTAGACCTCAAACCAAATTTTTTAGACGATGTACTATATTATAAGACTATTTCATATAGTGTATTGTTATTATTGCAAGTTAGCAGTATTGTAAGTAATGCATTGTATTACACTGTATCGTCGAGTACTGTAAAATTTATTATTATTAGTATTAAAAAAAATAAAAGTAAAATAAGACCATTTCAACTTGTGGTAAATCCTGCCTTCAGTTACCTCATCCATTTCACCGTAAGGAAAACTTGTATTGACTTTGAGGGACTCTGAATAAGTCGCAAAGCGACATTTCACTGTATCGCCATCTGGGTCTTCAACTGGAATTCGAAATGACTGACGACAACCTCCTGGAAATCGAATAATGGCTGGACTTCGTGTTACAGGCGATGAGTTAATTTTTCCGTTATCTGATCGTGGAACGAGGTTTATTTCAGTTTCTACTTTCCAATCTGTGGAACCAGCGTTATGACTTAAAGAAATCCAACAGCAACCTGAATAACTTGTAGGAAAAGAGGAAATAGAAAGTTGTAGTGAGCTTCCACCTGGTTTTTGACTTTTGTTCACCCAACCTCACATTTAAGCCTTGAAGTAGTCCTAGTGCGTATTTGAGTACGCGCCTAATCCAACGAGATTTTGTCGGTTACTAATGAAACCTTTTATTACATTTTCATTTCACTGTAACCTCTAGCGATCTAAAATACTCACTTCTCGTATTTTGTCCAATAATAGTTTGTAAGTTATTATGAGATTTTAACGGGCCCGTAATTGAAGAATTTGATACAGCGATACCATTTCTACCGTGACGTAAAACAATATAACAGCTTGATTTCTCCCTTTTGGCAAAAGACTCTCTTTTTTGATGTCATTCAATGATCAATTTTGATTATCATGATAATTATCATTGTCATTTTCATAGGACCCCGTTGGATTGTCATGTAAACCCACTATGAGAACGTTGGCTAAAAATTGTAACGATTTTTTCGGTTGTGGACCTCGCTGTTCCTAAAAGTTGTCATCTGACAAACTAAATCGACAAACTTAAGACCTATATCGAGAACATGATCCGGCCTCTTGAGGTGTCTCTAGATCGAGTCCTAATAGCACATGCTTCTCTCACATACTTCTCAGACGGCAAGTGAGCACAGTTTGATGAGATAATATGACAGCAAGAAGCTTAACAGAAGTTTCCTGTTGCTCAGTTCTTAAGATGTAAGAAAATATACCTCACGTTCCACTTCTTTTCGCTGTTACTGAAAGTGTAAGTGAAGTTATTTTCGCCCACTGTCCAATCCTCAGACACACTATAATCAGTGCAGTAGAAGTTGGTGTTTGAAATGGCAAACGAAGACCCACACAATGAATTAAACGAATTGTCACATCCTGCTTGCCACGAGCCTCCATAATTAATAAGTTGACCGCTGCTTGTCATGTTTTGGTCACAATTAAGACTCTGACTGTTTGATCGTCTCCAACCGATACGAAATGAAAAGTGTACCTGAGAATAAACAGGTGGATTACACTAAGTTTGCCCGCTGATACACAGGGTAGATTAGCAATATAAGCCACTTCGCGTAGGTGGGAGAAAATACATTTAATTGGTTTAAAATATGGCGCAGTGTTTTAACACAACAGATGATGTCGCGCAATCATGCATAATTAAAATTATGTATGCCCTTCACGTTTCTCACACAATGAACAATGATTGAATTGCTAAATTTAGAGGTAACTTACAGTCATGCTGAGTTCTCTATGATGACTTGACATTCGTAAATGACTCGACTCGAAATATAGAAATCTCAAACTCAAGATGAGAGATTACTTGTTTATGATCGAATTGTAATCACTGGAAATCATCTATTAGCAGTTCTTGGAGCAAGCGTTGAACGCAATTCATAGATGACTTTCTGTACAGGTGCCTCAAGCTCAAGATAGGAGAGTATTCCGAACATAACCCTGGTTCTATCGCGCCTACAAGAAGAATTTGCTTGTCCTCGCTTCTCTGATGCAAGATAGGGAAATATGTCCCTGGCGAGGTACGCTTAGGAACTAAGGGAGTTGAAGAATTGCCACGGAAGTTGTTTTTGAACATTTTAGTGTAATGGTTCAATGCTACATTAAATACGGAAATATTGCGTAATTACACAAGGAAATCTTGGCTTTCATTTTCTTAAATCTACGAAGGATTTCGTTCAAAAATGTTATGTCTTGGCACAACATGACTATGATTGAATTGGAAATGTTAATATTCGGGTAATTTTCGTACTTATGAGCTGCTTCTGCTCTAATTTTTTAAGCGGTACCCATTCTTAAATTACAGATCGTTTATTGTGTACTACGAAAAAACTGCATGACTCATTTGTACCACCGTCCCTTTCAAACCTAAATCGAACAGTGAATTGGACAATATTCCTTCATACTGAAAGGGATTTATACTAAGAGGAAGTGAAATGACGTATGACTTTAACTGCGGCGTTATTGCTGAAGCTAATAATCGATCTCCATCGATAGGTTTTTGAGGGCCAAAATTTTCGACTCTTTAACCTATTCACCTCCCTCTATTGGCAGAAATTTTTATAAGTGAACCCCTTCATTCGTTCAGAAAATAAGCTTACATGTACTGTCATGTATACGCTGGGTTCGACTCAACTTAAATTTAGTAGATACTAGATCACTTTCCTAGAGTAGTTTGAAACTGTTTTGAAAGAGTTACTAAGGACTGTACCGTGTTGCTGTTAGAATCGTCTGGAGCCCACATTATACTGCCGTGACGAAAGTGTGATGCTTCGGTGAATGTGCCAAAAACCAAAAAGGCAAAGATCCATCCCGCGGGAAGCCACCTCACCATTTTGTTGCTCGCAGGTTTCAACTTATACTGAAAAATCCAATTGCACGGTGCGCTGAGTGCTCGCCTTGCAGGGTTTTGACCAATAGCCGTGTTCCTTTGAGGGATGACTCTTTTTATATCTTCTCAACACAAATGAATAGCATTAGTGGTCGACCAGTTATCTGTTGACTTATTGAACCTAAATTCATGACATGATGCTTTTAATAAAAGTGCAATTGTATTTGCTCGCCCGCATTGTTTAGGAAAGGTTTTGTTTCTATATAATAGCTTTAGATCTTACGGATGATAACTGTGTAGTGTAGTAAATTCTGATAACATGACTCACGAGTTTTTCGTAACATCGCCCCATGGAGGAAAGTTATTTTCACCGTTATTCTACGATGGATATTCCTTGGTTCCTGATTATGTATTAACTGACTGCATATTGAAATCTTTTGAACATCACCTGTAGCCATATGAAATCGGGACCTTTACAAGAATCCTTCCTCATTCCACGTTTGTGACCTCATACCATCACGTGCGTAGCTGTGGTATTGTCTTCAATAAGCTTCAGATCTCACGGATGGACTTCCAACGCTTCACCTTTAATTAAAACAAATTTGGTCAAAATGTTCTCGAAATGGGGTCTCTTCTAAGCGCCTTTCAGCAAATGTAACTCTAAAGGAAACAGTGAAGGCTCAATGATTACATTGTGCGAAATTTTTACGTTTATGCTCAGGATTCAACGAAAACATTCTGATGAAAGTTTCTTCGCAAAAACTCTGTCCTTGACTGTAAATTCATACAATGAACTTTTAATGAAATGGAGTATGAAAAAAAATCATTATTTTTTCTCTATGAGGCTTGCCGGTGTGCTTCAAGTCTGGGTACTGGGGGATTAGGCCCAGTTTTCCTGACTGGGGGCTCAGCCTATCGATCATAAACACTTTGTTGATTGTCAACTTCTCAGTCGATTATCAAGTTGTAGTTGAAGATCAGTTTAGAAGTTAGTATTCAACTAAATGTTTCACTCTTCTAACTCCTAAGCTCAACAGTTATTGATTCAGTACCTTCATTTGCTCATTTTATTTTGTATTTTCTTCACATCAAACGGAACTGAACAACGTCCATTAGCCACGGTACTCGATATAAACCACATTATTGTGGTCAGTTATTAACCTGCAATATTTGTCTGAAAACCGGACAGAGCTGTAATGTACGTTGCGCAAATTGTTGGAACGAGGAAGGCTTCAGGAAATGTTCCATTCTGAGATTAACTTTTATTTTGAAACAGGTTGCAATTCAGCGAATATCACGTGCCATAACTTCGTGTAAACAGCTATCTGCGCCAATTATCATGAGTTCATGTCTCATGATTAGTTTGTCAAAAACATGAAAGTTGACTGTATTATCATGATCATTGTAGTGTTGAAGCCCATCCGCCTCGATAAATCTTGTGTTTGAAAAAGCAAATCATGCACAGTCCAATTTAGCACTTCAAAAACACTTCGAGTGAAACCACAAAAAAAAATGATTTGATCGGTCGGTTTCCAACATAGTCATCTCAATGCCTGACGTGTTCACTCAACTGAATCTCCTCTATAGGATTCGCATAATTAAAATCAGTATTTCACCAGAATCTCACGTTTATCAGCTTTCATCTCTACAATTTTACAATACATACCATTGTTGTTGTCATTGTTACTCGTTTGCAAAATGTTCTACTACCGAAAAGACAGGAACCATTAACGATGGGATCGTATGGCATTATGGGCAATGTTAGCAAAATAACTTTGTTTATGTAATGAGTGATTTACTTTCCTCATCCTGTGCACCAAACAATGTAACAATCATTGAAACAGTTAACAAGAATCCAATATTTCTGGAAAACTTGGATAGTTTCCATCATTCACCACTTGCCACAGATTTTGTTTAACATCTGTTGCAGGAAGCCTAAGTATTATGAGAATTGAAATTAGTATATTTAGACGGGTCTTCTATATGTACATGAAGCCTTCATTTATGATTAGTGCTTTAGCATGATGAAACGTTTTTGTAATCAATTGTATAAATGATCAATAGTAATGACAAGTCAGTTTAGTTGGACCGTCCCGATCGTCGTCTTGGATTCAAAATGATTCAAAAGGCTGTTAGAGAATTCCATATCAGGTAGTTCAATTTTACAAATTGTGAATCAACGTAATCATTAACTCTGTAATTTAAGTCGTGAGATTTGAGCATCTATTGTGAATCAGAATGTTGATAAAAAACAAAATATTGCGTCATGCCTTCACTTTGGGTACTTCAAAAAATATTATGTTTCAAAAAAAAAACATTACAAATTGCCTTTCGGTAGAAAAAAGCGCAGCCGAGGATAAGGAAGGCAACCTTATGCGTACATGCTGATAAAATTCGTGTCCCCACTCGACTAGCAGTCATGATCTGATTTTTCATCATTTAAATTTGATAGGTAAAAGCGTTGCACTCATCTTTCCCTGTTTTCAAGGGAACAGGAACAGTAAAAGTGCCGAAAAAATGAAATAAAAAAGAAAAAAACAAAAAGATAACAAAGTGATTTTAATAAAGCATTCCACCTCTCTGATTGCCGTAGAATCGAAAACGAACATTTTCTTACACTTTTTCCTCCGTTGTTGAATTTCAAAGGATTTGAAATCAGTTTTCGAACGGTTACGTCGCAGCATGGAATCTCAAACGGTGGCAAGTTGTATATTTGCTTTTTAATGGCGCGGGAGAGCTTATGGTACCTGGAGTATACTTGTTAAAGTGATAAAGTTTTTACAAAATACTGTTATGGCTAACAAATAACACACGCTGTAATCGAAACCGTTAAAAGTTATGTTTGTAGTTAGTATGGATAAGTGTAGTTATATGAGCTTGACACATACAAACCAGGCGCCAACTAATACGTACTGCAAAACTAGTACAGACAACTCAAGTTTCCGGGAAAAAAAGTCTGTAAAGATGACTCTAAAGGAATGGTACTTTATAATATAAAAACATGAAAATGAAGATATACCCTCCGTAAGAGAAACAAACAAAAGATAAATCTTAACGCCGAAGTTTTGAAGAAGATATATATCGAAACTAGCGTTTTGGGAAAATTTAAGGGAAATTCGATTTAATCATTGCCTTCCTTTGCGATCACGGCATCCTTCGGCATGTAAGCAGCATTGCTTTGTCCCGCTGGCTCGTCTTTGTTGCTGTTCGGAAACCGCTGCGTCTTGCGATATTTGACCAACAAAATAGCCAGAGCTACGACTGCGACCAGTCCAAATACTCCAGCGCCTACCATACCATCGATCAGAGCTGTATGCATACCTTGCTTGGGCCCTGCAAAGACAAACAAGAATAAGTGACATTCCTCAAAGACTGTCCACGTCGCAGCCTTAGAACAATGATAGTTCGGTCAGCACTGAGAATCGATGGCTCCTAGGAATAGAGTTTTGGTCAAGCATCGTCCTTTTGACAAAAATGGTTTCAGAAAGGTGAAGGGGTCGGGCTGTTTACAAATGAAGAAAACGAAGTAAACCAAAACAACTATAACATTTCGAAAGAAAATTTGGTCATGTGATCGTTTGGTAGAAAACCATAAGATAGACATGTACAGACATGCTACATTAGTACTAGAACCTACCTTTGGATTCTTCTTCTTTGGCCCCCTCGAGCAATACAGGTCCACCTGTAAGAATGACTTTGTTTATACTTTCTTCTTGCTCTGTCCCATCTCGTGTCACTTCTCTCCTCTTTCTCTTGTTCTTTATACAGCCCTTACCACATCTGCAAAAGGTCAGTTGGGTTTTGAGTTACAAAGGACTGTGAGACGGACGAGAAATACAGGCTAATGATCGAGAATACATTCCTTTTCAAACAGACGTTGATCATGATACAATGAGCCAAAACGGCGGATATCGACTCGAAATTACGTGAACCATTTTACCATTTCTCTCTGAAAGTCGTGGAAACCATCGATGTCGAATATAATTGTTAAAATCAACCTAGCAATGCCCTTGCTCACCTAGAGTCTTCGCTTAGCGGTCGTCCGATTTTGTTAATCACTCGTATGATTACAGACCGATTGGACTCCACTAGGTTCTATTATCATTGTTAATCAAAACCATAACAAAACTAGAGAAAGAAAATAGGCATCACTGATAGGTTAAAAAAAAAAAAAAAGAAAACGGCGAAATGCGCGTCCACAGGGCGCGCAAATAACGCGTACCGTCCACTAACCTGCAGCCATGATGAGTCAACTGTCCTACTAGACTATGCAATTACAAGCATAACACGTTCTCCTATTACGGGCGTCTGATTTAATGTAATACGAGTGCAAAGTTGTAACACGGGTGCAAATTACAAATAGCACGCGTGCGCTTCTAAAATTTCGTCCGTCTTGACTTTCTGTAATGCGCTTTTCATGTAAATTATTAACAAGTAAGAACATGATTTCGAGTTTGATATCAACAAGCACTTATAAACGAATATAAGCGATCCTCGCAGTTATGAATACTACTGAACTAGTAGTGAAAACAAGGCCTGAAAAACAAATTCAAACAAAGTCCGTACGGGATTTGAACCCTTGAACTCTGCGATACCGATGCAGCCCTCAGCCAACTGAGATAACAAGCCAACTGGGCTCAGGAGCTTCTTTCTGAAGAAGTATCGGAAGTTAAATGACACATTATCAATAATCAGAGTTACTGTATAGACTTAATTTGAAAATATCAGAAAATCTTGGGTTTCGTTCCGCAGCGTCCCACAACATAGGAAACTATCCAAAGATGTGCTGATCAAGAAGTGAGTGGCATTCGGGATTCCTTTACATAAAGCATTGGGTAAGTGTAGTTGATTGGCTTTAAAGTGGCAAAATATTCGCTTTTCCAAATACACCGTCACTTCGTTCTCCACGCACGAAACACTTGAGGTTTGGTCTTAAGTAAAAAAGGTTGAAAGACTAATTCGAAGAAACTTATTTTAAGCTCTTTTACCAGCGATCAAAGGTTATAGACAGTAAGCTGATTTCGGTGTAACTTCCCGCCTTTCTTTACCACCACAGAGTTGGCAAATAATTAAAACTAACATTTTTACTTGTTCATAAATCAGGAAATAGTGTTTTGATATCGTAATGTCTGTCTGGATGAAAAAACCTATATTTTAGCATGCAGATTCCCAGATTGAAATATTTTTTACCAAGGAAAAAAAGAGCAATCATGCTTTCCTGCTATGAGTGTTTATGTAATACAATGCTCTGAGGCGAGGGTCAAGTAATTTGATCCTACTCAAAATGTTATAACGTCCAGAATCGTTCGGTGATGAACAATACGAGCGCGAATTCAAGTTGTGGAAACAAATGCTTTGTCAGTTATTATCCAAGCTGGTGTATTGTCAACGAATTGCCACACAGGGCAAACACGAATCAAATGCATTAAGTGCTAGGTTATCTGGTGCTATAAAGGTTAAGCGTAAGGAGACAACATAAAAGTTTAGGCGTAAGGACTCACTAGAGAAACTCAGCACGTCTCGGCAAGCGAAGTCGCACGGCTCGACTAAAACTCACTCACATTTGCTGAGCCCTTGTACGTCTTGGTCAGCGCCAAAATGATTTCGGAATTAACAATTTCCAACATGGCGACTGTCAGTGCCATGCTTGTCCTCTCGAGATTGCGTCGTGGTGAACAGGGCGAATTCGAGAGTTTAATAAGGAAACGTCAGATACCAAAAGAAAAGCGCAAGAAATTGATGATGTTGATGATAGCATTGGCTATCGTTGTGAATCCTCCGAGAGATCGAACTCTTTGGGTCGGACCCAGAACTGATGCCTGGATCGCAATGGCTTGCAATGAGTTCTCAGAAAAGCAGTGGCATTAAAACGTCCACTTGTCTAAAGGAACCGTTCTTTACATTGTAAATGAAGTGGAAGATGATATTACTCTCACAGATTCGAAATTACGGAAAGCGGTTCCTACATTTCAGCGAGTGGCTTTGACAATTTACTTCATGGCACCCACCGCAGAATATCGTTCCGTGGCTAATTTGTTTGGAGTATCACGATCCTTTGCGTAAAAGAGGTCTGCGGGGCAGGCCATCTTTAAAAGGTTAAAATCAAGATATATCACCATACCGAAAGGAGACCATTTGAAACAAGTGATGGCAACTTATAAAGAAGAATGGGGCTTTCCCATGTATGTGGGAGCCATAGATGGAACTAATGTCCCGATAAAGGCCCTTTCACAAAACCACACGGACTACGTAAATCGAAAGCCTTATCACAGTATTATCATGCCGGCTTGAGTGGACTCACGGTATTTATTTAGGGACATTGTAGTTGACTGACCCGGAAGCGTGCATGACGCACGCGTGTTGTCGAATTCTGAAATGTATAAACTGGGGAATGATGGTGCCCTCTTTCCTGATATCAAAGAGACCATACTTGGCCAGGATATCCATCCATGTATACTTGGCAATCCAGCATATCCTATGTTACCTTGGTTGCTGGAGCCATTTCCGGAAAATCAGAACACCCCAAGAAAGTATCGACGTTTCAATTACCGCCTCAGTCGTCCCAGAATGACCGTTGAAGACACATTCGGACGTTGGAAAGGTCGTTTTCCTAGATTTTCAAAGCGCATTGACATGAAAGTTTAGGGTGTTATTCATCTAGTGGCCGCCTCATGTACATTGCATAATATATCTGATCTGAGAAGAGATCCACTGTTCAACGAATGGTTTGAACAAGCTCAAGACAGTTCCTACCCTCAGCCAGAAGATGGAAATGTGCCATTCAGAATGAATGCCCGAGAGAGGGCTGATGCATCAGATACCCGCAACATATTAGCCAACTTTTTTATGACAGAGGAAGGAAGATAAATCGGTTCAGGAGCTGATAGAAATTTAAATTTAAAATGTTTAATATCGTCTTATGATTATTTTTGTATGAAAAACACTTTTTGATATTGTATACCTTGGCCGAATGTAAATTGAGATTGGATTATGAAACTGACTTTTGACAATCCTGTTGCTTTTTCATTAATAAAGTTTACCTAGAGATAAGAACATACATAGAGATAAGAACAACAACTACTTTTATTTCAGTAGCATAAGCAAGAAGACTACAGCCAGCATTATTTCGAAATATGAAACCGTCATTTTGATAGCTCTGGCTAAAATTTTGACTGACAAGAAATGCCGCCATAGGAGCTTGCCGAGAGAGTAACTGTAAAACTGACAACTCGTGCTGCCTTTCTTCTCGTCTTCGTTCCATCTTCAGTTGCCTTAGCTTCAACTGAATTTCCATTTCTCTCTTATTGCGCTCTTCTTCAATCTTTTGCTGCTGTTGCATCTCCATTTCAGTTGCTTCCTTAAAGCTATCACACAACATTTCAAGGGACTTTTCTAACTTAGTTTTAGTTGGCTTTCTTGAAGTACTCAAGGTTTCTGCATCTCTTTTTAAGGGCCTTTTTCCCTTCTTGTCCTAGTTCTTTCTGAGGGTCTTCCAGGTCCTCCTGCACCTTAGCACTTTGACCTTCACTGGTCTGCTGTTCATCAACTATGCCATTTTCATAGGTCGAATTGTTCCGCAGATATTACAAAAATAACAAACAACAGCATTATGATTATTTAGAGGTAATTGGTAGAAAGAGCAGGTCACAGGTACAGATTATTGTTTTACCCATACTGAAACAGCCCTAACCCTAAACACCGTCTTAAAAATCATTAGGTGTAGAGTTAAGGCCTAGCTATAGGAGGCCTTTTAAAGTTTATTTCAGTATGGGTAAAACAATGACCTGTACCTGTGACCTAACGTTTGTACTAGCCTCTTAAAAAGCGTTTCCGTTACAAATGACTCACATAAACGCATCGAACGTACGTAGATTCCATGTACTATCTAAAGTTGATCTCTGTACTTCAATTTATTGCCTGAACCATGTTTCATATGCTTCATATGTACCAGAACTGAGTCAGAGTAATATGCACATCCTAATTAAGATAAGGTAGGGGAATTAAAAAAAATACATGACCGACCGTCCGATGTTTCCATAATGAAAAACAAACCACATACTGATATTCTTACCAATTTCGGAACTTTCAGCATCATTAATAGATTCACCCTCTGAATGATCACACTTCTTTCTTGAACTGTTGCTTCAGCTTCTTCCATTTGTTTATTATTGAATCCACACTGTAGTCTATTCCTGAAATGAATAAATATGTAAGTTTTTACTTCAAACAGACATTTCTAACTTTATGAACAGCACAGCGCCTATAACAACAACGACAACAACCACATTCGAATGAAGAAAATCTTACCTCTATTTTCAAGTTGCACTTGGACGACATAGTACCCTGATCGTTTTTCTTCAGGTGTCTTCGCGTTGTCTAAGTTAAAAGCTATTGTTTCTTCTTTCATCAGATCTAATAGGGCTCGTACTTCGCTTTAAATCTTTCCAAGTCTTTCCTCTCTGACCCGTTTCACTGGCGACCGCCATTTTACCTTATTCCACTCATGTGCAATAATGTAATAAATGTTCAGTAAAAATGGAGGCACGGCTCGGATACCTGTTTACACTGTACTGGAAATCCAAAATAATGGCTCGGTGACCATTTTTACTCGTGCTCGGACTACCTCCCGACTTGGTCCGAGCACGGGTAAAACTCTAGCACGGCTCGGGTTCAAATTTAACGTTTACACTGTTAAAATCATCCGAGCCGTGCTGCTTTTTTGGGTACACAGACCCTTTTTTATCCGGGCCGTGCCAAAAGAAGACTTGAACGTAAACGGGGCTTCAAATGATTATGTCTTTTTTTTTATAACGATGGCAGCAGGTGGTTGGAGGCTGGGTTACTGAAATGTTTTCAAAATAGTTGTGTCCCTAGTCGTCCAAACATTTTATTATGTATTTCATTCATTTGGGCAATCAACTTTTGAGAACATTTGAAAGAAGAGTGCATATAACTGTAAGAACCAGGCGAGATATTTTGCAAAATTGTGGCAAAGCGGTTTATTATTTCTCTACTTTAACAATGTTAACAAAACCATGTTAGACATAAAAAAAGAACGTTGAAAAAAAAAGTTATTATGGTTATTATTATTGATGGCTGATTATACATGATCTCGGTATATGCTCAAATTTAAAAGGTTTGACTAAACACACTGCTGTACTGCTAAGTGTAGGACACCTTCAAAATAACATTGAGCTCTTGGTGCAGCTAACGTTAGTTTTCACGCGCTCTACAATATAGAAATACGCAAAAAAATATGTGACCCTCCCATGGATTTCAGGAAATAAGGTGAACGCACGCACACGGCACGTCTAACACGCTCGCACGCTTTTGGCATGACACGCTTACCGTGCAGATATGCGCATAAGAACAATTGATTTTAGAAAGCGTGTTGTAGCCATTGTTCATATCTGGCTAACACGGTAGAGCTTTGTTTCTATAACACGCTAAGTTCTTTGTTCACGCTAGCTTGTACAACCCACCTTACTTTGTTACTTGTGTAACAGCTTCTCAATAAATTACTGTGAGAGTGGTGTTTGTACAGTATATTACCTACAGAATATAGGCGAAAATGAAGATCTTCTGTCCTATCCGAAAGTTTTGATAAAAAAGGAAACATTCACGGCAAATCACTACTCTTTCCCTTAGGAATTTCACAAGGAATTCAGTGAGCACGACGTGTTTCACAAGGTCCAGAGGAGCTCAGTTTGAACACATGAATTACCTTTTTAAAACTTAATTCTAACCTTGCAAAATATGAATCCTTATCGCTTCACGAAGTTAATAAGCCCGGTACTGAATCTTTGTGAATCCGTTACCGCTGGTTAACCTGCGCAACACGAAGCTTTCTGAACGAAGCCGCGTATTATTTACTGTACGCCGATCTTGGCATATTACGCGCTAAGACGGTCACTGTGTTATATCGTACAAAGTTGCGAGCAAGATCTTAACACGTTCCTTTGTTTCTACCGTGTGAAGCAAGACAACGGCTACGAAATTAATGAGGCAAGTAACTTACCCGCAGCTAACGTGTTAAAAGCTCGTTCTTTTGTTTTAACGTGCTAGTGTACCGTGAGCGTGCGTTCGCCTTACTCCCTGAAATCCCATGGAGGGTCACATATGTCCTCCCTGAAGAGTGACGAACAGGCTATAAATTCAGGCAATTTAGCATACAATTGAAGTTACCATTAGTCATTTAACACTGTAATCGTTTTAAGCACTGCTTTGTTTTCCTTTCGCGTCATCTTCCGGCTTGAAAGCAAGATTGTTGTGTCCGACTCTCTCGTCATTCTTGCTGTTTGGTAACCGTTGCGTCTTTCGGAACTTGACCAACAAAACAGCCAGAGCTACAACTGCGACCAGTCCAAATACTCCAGCGCCTGCTACACCCCCGATCAGAGCTGTATGTTTACTTTGACCTGGCTCTATAAAACAACAGACAAGAACACATTTCATTCCCCTGCTGAACCAAATCATTCAAGTCCCAACCTCTGAGCCGTGATCGTTTCAGTTAGCAACGAGGGTCAAGGCCTCTTAAAGAATTTAGTTTTGGATCTTGCTTTGCGATTCATTTTCCTAACAGCCAATCAGATTCGTGAACTGCTTGAATATTGCGCCGGCCAAAAGAATCGTGGCTTGTATGCTGAGGCTAGACAAAATCTATGAGACGTTATTATCATTACAGAGTCGGGTAAGAGTTGCAAATGTATTGCTGAGTACAGGTGTGGGGCTGGGCTCTGATGGTACAGATAAAAGACGCATCCTTTTGCAAAGAAGCAGTAACAGGGTGAAAAAAGTTTTTCTCATTAAGGAGGTAGGACAGCAGGGTCTCAAATGAATACCTGGTTGTGGGTTTAGCGCATGGGTGTTAGACATTGGATCTAAATCCTTATCATTTGCTATAGATCAATACATACACTCCAGATGGTATTATTCTTCCCTTACAAATAGTAGAAGGATCATTTGAAAGACGCGGTGACACTAATGCAACCTGAGCTTCTTAGAGCTGATTCAAAAAAAGGATCGTAACGTAAGAAACGGATAAAAACACTGTGTTAACGAGTTATTTTTTCGAAAACCTACGGTGATCGAGTGGTTCGTCTTTTTTTGCCGTCTCGAACACTACAGGTCCACCTGTAAGAATGACTTTGTTTGTACTCTCTTCTTGGTTTCCTTCATCTCTTGTCACTTCTCTCCTCTTTCTCTTGTTCTTTATACAGCCCTTACTGCACCTGCAAAAGTGTTCGTCGGATTTTGAATTTCGAATGATTAGCACGTGGACAAAAATGGAGAAGAATTAGCAATGCATTTTTGGATAACCCCATTTTGAAATTTTCCATTAGTGGACCAGTGGACCAGTGAGCCACCTTAACCTTGCCTTGTTTTTATATCCTCTCTATAAGTCTGTTAAGCCATCCCTAAGAAGGCACTGCTAATCAAGATGGCCTGAAATGGTAATTGCACCGTGATCGTGAACGAAAGGTTCAGGTGCTCGCCCTTTCAAGGCTATCGTGTTGTTTATTAACATGATCAAGCCACTTTCCTCTTAAATTTCCTGTTTCGGACCAGGAGTGTAAACTAATAGTAAAGACGTGTCAGGGAAAATTTTTACAAAGAGAATTGACGCAACCTTCTTCGACGGACTAGTGCTCCGCGCGGAAGGATAGCAATATTTATGGTACGGGGATGGATTTGGATAAGCTCCGGCGGTTTGCACTTGGTTTGCATGCAAAATATATATTTATATCGATACCAAGAATTAAACTTTACCATTCACCGAATTCATCAATCACACCACGCAGGCAAGATGTGATATTTCTTGTGGAAGCATTCCACGGATTTTATGACAACTAAACAAGAAAAAGCAAAATCGGCTGAGACATTTTGCAGTCACGCCTATAGGGATCGTAAGTTCTCTAACATCCAGGTGGGGTAATTCATTCTAACTTCGCTTGTTTGCAGTGTAACTGAATAATTTGAGACCAACCTGGAATCAGGATAATTACGGTGACAGGCCAGCAGCTCACAATGGAAGTACACTGTGTCGTAGTCATACCTAAATCTGAGCGCTCTGATTTTAAACTGTTGGTAGTGTCGGGTTGGATTATAACTGTAGTCAAGTGTTGAATCTGTGGGGCATCTTTTCGTTGAAATAATGAAAAAACGAAAACAATACGAAAATGAAATAAATAAGATTGTAAATATTAGAGCCTCAGAATGGACCCTTGATGACCTACGATCGGTTCACCAACAAGACCGTATAACGGCCAAGGACCAAATAGCGATTAAGAATGAATATACAACGCTTCGAGCGTTGTTATTCATTAGTTTTATTGTATAGGTTGTCTTAACTACAGCCTTTTATATTGTGTTGCAAAAATCGTGTCAGGCTTTGAAAGTTTTGAAAGCTTAACTCGCAGCTCGTTCTGCTTAATCAAGGTATATTTATATGCTTACCCGTTTCGAAGGAAGGTGTATTGCGGCCACGAATAAAAGCTTGCGTCTTTAGTCGCCTTACAGTTTTCAGCCATGATGACTAAGTTAGCTGAGGACGCCACACTGTACTGTAAATAAACAAACTCATTCAGAGCCACTGATAGAGGGTAGTCTTGCTCCGTGAAGGGCGTGGCGAAAGACGAATTCCTATAAAAGTCCATCTTGAAGGTGAACGAACCATATCCCGCTAAATAGTGAAAATTAGAAAAATTATAGAAAAAAGATTACGTCAACTTCTTCCTTATTTTTATCGTTATAACCAGCTGAAAAGGTACCTTAAGGAAACTTTCTCAGTATTGATTTCAAACAAGGTAGAATTTGGTTCATACGGGGCATTTCACGACAAAGGTCGAAGGAAATCTCTATTTCAGGTAATAACCCCAGTCATTTCCCTAAACAGAAGATTGTACTTACTCTTACAGCAAAATTTTCTTTAGAGGTCAAGATTCCTAAGTAAAGCTGGCATGGCAGAGTGGTTTACATGGTTTAGAGCATTTTATCTGGAAGTATAAGGCTCAGTTGGAATGCTCTTGTTTGTTCCGAGTCTAATTGCTCCGTTTCACTTTTCAAATACCCAGAGGGTTTGAGATTTTCAACAACTATCCCTCTATCTACTTGGGTGACCCTGAGTTACTCCTGATTGCTTCATGCTAATAAAACCGACTTGGGGTCCTTTCTAACGTTAATAACGCCAGTTCTGCGGTGTTAATCACATCCACGCTTAAATAAAGTTATCTATTAAGTTAAGTTACTTTCATTTCCGAAGTAAATCCTCTGAGGTGTGAAGGCCAGACTCATTAACTTCTTTCTGGAGTATCGGCAGTAAAATGGTAGTTTTATATCATGTGAACGAGTAACCACACCATCGATTATCAGGGCGTCGGCCAGGACCTCATTCCAAAAGATTAAATTTTCTTCGGTTTCGTTTCGCTGCGTCCCACAGCTATCTAAAGAGGTGCTGATCAAGAAGTGGGTGGAATTCTCGGTGGCTTTGCATGAGGCATAGCGCAAGCGTAGTTGATTGACTGTAAAGTAGTGGAATCTTTGCTTTTCCAGAGAAACCGTCATTCTGTTCTCCCCACACGAAACACTTGCACTTTGGTCTAAAATATGACAGAAGATTTACAAACTTGAGAATAATAATTTCAAATTTCAAGTTTTAGAGTTTTGCTGCTTCTTATTATCAAGTAACGGACAGAGGGAAATAAATACTGTATTTTAACAGTTAAAAACTCGTCACGAACATCTGACGTTTTTTTTTCTCATAAACGTACTCAAAATTTGCCATCCAAGTTGCTCTTCAAACAAGACACTTTCGAAATTTGTAATCCTAGGAAATGAAGACCACCTAGTACATAATCTGAGCATATAGCTGTAGTCACTAACGAGCTCACCCTACTTTAGCTTGTAGAATATCTGACCACTGAGTCGGTGGTCCGGTCCGCGTATTATTTTTACAGGGGACTAAGATTCTATGCTCTACTCCCGTGAGAAATCTAGACTTCTTTATTACTTACACACAGAAATAAAGAGATTTAAAATAGGATCCAAGCGGCTTGGAGTAAACTGATATCTCTTAAATGTGAAATTTGCCATTGCTTACCAACACAAGTCAAATTGTTCAATCCCATGGTTAATCCTTTAGGACATCCACAGTAAAATGCTCCAGGGATGTTGAAGCACTGATGACTGCAGCCCCCATTATTGATGGTACATTCGTTGATATCTAAAAAAAAAGGCTCACTCCACCTTTCAGTTTGACAACACTGCATGGCAACCGATTAAGAATGTTTAGAGCCTTTAATACAGAGATTCATGCAGAGGAGAAGGGCTGAAGCTTCAGAGGTGTTTGCCACTTTGTTAATTAGGTACAATTAGGTGTAGATATTTTGGCCGTTTCCAGAGAGCGATTGGCGGTTTATGAGAGTAATCAAAATAAGTGTTACATTCTAAAGGACTTGTACGGATGTTCTTATTAAATCGTTGTTTTTGTTTGTAAAGAGAGCGATATGAATACGAGTACCAGACACTAGCCGATTATGGTTAGTCAATACTTCTCATGTTTCTCACCTGTACAAGACTTCCCGTCCGACTGTAGTTGAAATCCTCTTTCACAGGAACAGCTGTAATTTCCGGGAGTGTTGTCACAGTCCTGATCACAACCTGCGGGTAACGTGAACTCCGGAAAGATATTGGACGGACCTGAAGCATTCCATATACAGAAGAAGAAAATTATAACGGATCGGTATAAGGTTAAACAATTTTTCCAGCCTTAGGCGACAGTGTGTTTGTCGTTATTGCTGTTATAGTAATCTGAAGACACTGAAGCTACAGACACTCACCTCTGGAACCAGAGTAAGCACATTCATCTACATCTTAAAGGCGAAAAAAAAGGAAAACGTCACTGCAAGATTCGTACAAACAGAGAGGACGGGTGCATTGGTGTTGTAGACTATTTGCAGGCCAGGAGAAGGATGGGTGAATGTATGAGTGACTGAATGACCAAGGTGTATGATTAGAAGGAAGAATCCACAGATTGATGGACAGACAAAAGGAAAGAAGAACGAATGGATGAGATTTCTTTTGGGGACATGCATGCTCAGAATCCTTTAGACGCTACTTCCATAGTCTAGGTAAAGTGTCATAGGAAGAACATGAAGGCTGAGGCATTAACACAGCCACATGATAAAATTAAATCAAATCCTCAAAACCCCTTGATGAAGATTTTCCTAATAGATTGTTGAGTGAACCATTTTATCTAAGGTTCTGTTTTCAGGAATTAAGAAAATCTAAAATTTTGCGTACCAACACAGCTCTGGAAGTCAGGTGAGCGTAGAGAATATCCAGAAGAACAGACGCCATAAACGTAGAATCTCCATGCACTTAAGGATGCTATTCCGGGTGTGGGTGTACCGCCAGAGGAACAGCCTTGTCCAACAACTACTCCTTTATCTATCAGGATTGCATATAATCCATCCATGCTCAGCACAGGATGGGGAATCGCAAAATGCAGTGTGGTTGAATTACTACCAATTGTCACGTTTTGAGAGAGTGCGTCTACTTTGTAGACTGTCTGTCCACTAGGCAGCAAGACGAGTCTTATGTAAGACGATGTTCGAGGTTTCTTAATCTGTAGAAGATAAAAAGCACTCCCGGCCATTAAAGCTTATTCTCAATATCATTATACTATTAGAGGTGGTACAAAGAAGAGAGTTCTATCATGTGAACCCCTTTCGTTGTGGTCATACAGTTAGAAACCGCAAGGCCCTTTACAGTACTGGCATATCCGTGAGGTGAGTCTTTGTCCACTGTTTCCAGGACCCCGAATGGATATTTAGACTGTTAGTATTTTTTATGGAGGGTCAAAAACTGGAGAACCCGAGATTAATACTCTTGGAGAAAGAACCGGAACCGTCCGAGCGCAGGTAATCCTATGGTAAACTTTACTACGGTATTGTCCTTTGTCTGTCTAGAAATTTGATTTAATAGATTATGGCGAACGGACTAGTCACAGGGCAAATTGGAATCTCCTTGTTTTATACAACAAACAGACAAAGCAGTGCAGATGATTATTCAGGATGGTGGTCTCCTCGCGTATGAATCATATGTGGAAAACACTCTTAAATACCAATTAAATAACAGAATAATGCCGATGTTGTGAGTTATGAGCTTACTAAAAGCGTACAATGAGGGATATGTTCATTAGAAGCACGAAAGTGAGTAAACTAAACAATCAATCTAGCTCAGACAGATCAATGAATAACTGCCGCAGACATTTTCATTGGAAAAATATCCTGATCTCAAATGTTTTTGATAAAGCCATGTCTTGTTACCCGTGAAACTAACCCGCAACTGAAAGTTGAAATTAGATGGCGAGTAACACGAGTTTTACACACTGATTATCCTTACTGTTCGGTCAAAGTGAATGCTCCAGTTGGAATAACCTGATCCAAATCTGCTGGCCGGTGTTATGGGTTTGCGATTTGCTAACATCGCTCGAGGAGTACTGCCTGAAGAAAAAAACGTTTTTTATCATTTGGTGAACCTTAGTTTACGGAATGAAATACACAACTTTATGCAATAGTTCATATAACATGATTTTGATGATACCAATTTGCATTCAAGCCGCATCTTTAACAAGAAATTCCATTTGTAGATAGAAATAATAGAGATGGTAAGTTTTGAGCTCGATAAAGAACCAAGAACGATGTTTTCCATCTTGTCACGAGCGTGGGACAAAGAAAATATTCTGAGTCCCCATGAGGAATCGAACCTCAGAACAACGGATTCCGCGCTCCGATGCCACAGAGACTCTACGGTGAGCGAGGTCTATTACGAAGTTCATCTACAAATATTACGCTATCGACATTGCTGATCCTAGCAGTATGCAGGACGTGTGTCATATAAACTTCGTAAAAGACCTCGCTCACCATAGAGTCCCTGTGGCTCAGTGGTAGAGCATCGGAGCGCGGAATCCGAAGGTCTAAGGTTCGATTCCTCTTTGTCTTTGTCCCACGCTCGTGACAAGACGAAAAACATCTTCCTAAATTCCATTTGTTTCCTTAAGATTTTTGAGACTAGGCTTTGTACCTTATGGTGTCTGCCCTGCCCCGAATGGAAAACCAACGACAAAAAGACAATATAAATGGCTATCACACTGGTTGAATTTGCTCTCGAGTCCGTATAAAATATTTTCGAAAATTCCAGTGTGACTCAGATAGAGGTACTCGAGTGAAGTTATATCAACGGTTTAATAAAAATTTGAAAGATGCAGTTCCAATACCTATCCCTTAAAGTTCAGCGATAGCTTCCACTATTTTTGTAATTCGATTAAAGTTACTTGGTGATCGTGGACACCTAACCGGCAGATCCTTTGCTAGTACTTTTAATTCTTTTGCCACACAAAATGAAATTAATACGATCGGGATAAAAAACGTTCGATTCTTAGATAAGAAGTATATCTTATATACTTGCTCATGCCAACAAGAATTGTCACGCATCGCCAGTCACTTTCCAGTCTGTCAAAAATACATAACATTAGAATAAAGTACGAGTTAGATAAACGATTATAGCAAGAGCTAATTAGAGTAAAAGGAAAATATCACCAGGAGCGAGTGAGAGCTTAAAGGAAAAACAAGCAAACAGCTTAAAAAATGGGGAAACTCACAAGGTTTCTAGACCAATTACACAGCGAAGCTCAGCAAAACCAAAACTATACAGTATTGAAAAGTTGCGCTGCTTGTACGATACTAGAAAAATCGTATTTCTAGCGGAAAGGGAAACTTTTTATTTTTCCCGCGATTTGAGAATAACATTGGGCAACCGTAAACCCCACAAGTGAATATTCTTGGGATTGCTGTCCGTACCACCTGTAATTCTTACCCAACAGAGTCTATTGCCTTAAAGCAGAACAACTGCTGTCCAATTTGATACTGACTTGGATACCAGGTGACATTTCTGTAGTAGACTTGCCCTTGATTGCGCAAAGATGTAAGATGCATTCCAGATGGAGAAGCAGTAGTTATTTCCACAATGCTGAAATGAATAAATTAAATAACTTGTGCACAGTTAAAAATTACCGAATGAACGAGTTTTTTTTTCATTCAGTAGCCGCTCCAATGAAGCATAATTCAAGACTTCGCGAGACAGTTTGCTTTTTATTGGCGCTGCAACACGAGCGGCGAACCCTGCCGTTGCGAGTCTGCAAGCTATTTGAGCGTGTGAGCAGTCTACCATGAATTAATACTTATTTCGTTTGGCTATGAAAAAAAAAAAAAAAAAAAAAAGATGGAAAACCAAACAATCCTGATCATTTATTCTAGTTCTGTAAACATACGATTTTGAGAAGTCTGCAACCTGCACTTCTATTACGGCACTATATGCAGAGCCAATCGGGACATCAGAACATTCACCATCTCTTGGGGTGGATGCGGTAAAGGAAGGCTTTTCATGACAATGGCCAGTATGGTTACCAATTACCATGACAAGAAACTGTAATGGGATACCGCTGAACGGTGTGACGCTGCCGAAGTTTGCTGTCCCCGCTGGAAAGTCTTCTAAAGTTAATGCTATCGCATAAATTCCGCCAACAGCTTGTTGTGATCCATCATATGTAAGAACGCAAGAAGTCTGCAAGAGAAAGTTTATCTTGTGAAACAACACCTATGAGGGTGCTAACATACGATTTGTAATTTTCCCCTTCTAGTTTACTGATCATCAGTGCACTTCCTTTGTAATGAGTCACAATCACATTCTGGTTTAAAATCAAGATGAACTTCAGACGATGAGTTTATCTTACATAAATTGTTTGCTGGATTATGTATTGGTATTGTAAAAGGAAACTAAATTTTAATCACCTTAAGGAGCCTTAGTTACCCGTCTTTAACACCTGCAAGCCTGAATTCCCAAAGCCTCGGGCTTGCTTCAGTACGAGCTCCAGACCTTCTCATTTTTCTGAGGACCATGTTAAATATGAATGATGGAAACTCAAGGCATTGGTACCCTTATCTATGAGTTCCCCCAAAAATACTCGTGTAAAAACTGATCGAAATTGATTAATGTTTAGTATCCGTTTTGTTCAGGAGGAATTGCCTTAGGAAACATCCAGGCTCTTTCTTATTATCAAATGAGGCTGTTTTTTGGGAAGTTTGATTAATTTCGCTAGACGATTGTAGCCAGAATCCTTCTGATATCTTCTTTTGTATCTTTTTTAAAATTTTTTTTACAGCTGGATGTGACTTTCGCTATCAATTACCTCATCCAGTGTGCCGTAAGGAAAACTGGTATTGTCTCTGAGAGACTCTGAAGTAGTCGCAAAACGGCATTTCACTGTATCCCCATCCGGGTCTTCAACTGGAATTCTGAATGACTGACGACAACCTCCTGGAAATCGAACAATGGCTGGGCTTCTTGTTACCGGGGAAGAATTAATTTTGCCATTATCTGATCGTGGCGAAAGGTTAATGGTAGTTTCTACTCTCCAGCTGCTAGAACCACCATAATGACTAAGAGCGATCCAACAGCAACCTGAAAAACTGAAATCAAAGACAAAAAGCAGAGTGCTAGAGAATTTTTATTTCGTTGAAAAATGTATCAAAACTACATTGGTACCTCTGGATCTTATCATCCACCGCCATGCACATGCTATGCAAAATTGCTACACAAATAGATCAGATATTTGTTGATTATGAAGAATATTAATCTGCTGCCGTGGGATATATTTAGTTTGAGTCGAAAGCACGAGAATCCCTCATGGACATACCTCACATGCCATTCCTTTTCGCTGTTGCTGAAAGTATGCGTGAAATTATTTTCACCCACTGTCCAATCCTCGGTGGTACTGTAGTCCGTGCAGTAGAAGTAAGTATTTCCGATTGTAGTCGACCCACAAACAGGATTAAGAGAATTGGCGCATGTTGCACCCCATGAGCCTCCGAAAGAAATGAGCTGATTGCTGCTTATCGTACTCTGATCACAGTAAAGATTACCGGTATACGATCGTCTCCACCCGATGCGAAATCGAAAGTGTATCTGAAATAGAAGGAAAAAAAAGTGAAGGAATTGAGTCGGCCTTTGTTGTTATCCTTTCAAAGTGCCATCATCCTTCATTTCTTATTATAGAACAATTAACTGGTAACTCGTTCAAAGCAGTAAGAGGATAGAGTCTGTGAAATCCATGAAAACATAGCCCTGTGACACCAGGTAACGATTTTTACAATATGCATTCCTGTGTCACAAAGACCCCTGCATGGACCGATCAAGCATTTGAAAAAAGCAAACAAGGGAAACATAAATTCAATGAATTCTATACAGCTAGTAGAACGGTAGGCCCCTAGCACCTCCCCTCCTTGGGTTGAATTGACATTACTAAACTGTATAATAGCTTTTACTCATTATGACGTTATTCACTGAAAATTCACTCCATGCCTCGTTTGCATATCACTTTTCTCGGTCACTTTCAACCTTCTTATCATAAACACGTAGATGTTCTAGTTGGGAACACTCCTCCTTAAATTTCACCAGTTTGCACCATAAAGGCAAGGCTCGGGAGAAATTAATTTTTTTGAAGTAGACATCATAAGGCTATCACATTGGAGGGACGTCCAAGCCTTAAGTTGCTTTTTGTATCAAATAATTACAAGATAATTTTTGATTACATGATGGACTCGTCATGATGAGGGATCATTGATTTCTTATTAAAGCTGTTTAAACCTCTAAAACTTTCTATTCGAGCACCGCATTGGAGATTGCTCGAAAAGTGACTCTTTCCAGATCGCAGTAGCATGACGACATTGTTTCGACCTCGCTTCGCTATAACAGGGATCAAAAGGAAGCATCACACACGCGTAGGATTGGAAGGAAATAAGGACTGCAGCAGCAGTATTTTTGATAACTTAAACATGCATGTCGAAGTAGAAACTTTATAACCTTGAAATAAGCAATTTTCTTGCTTAATTTGGGCACAAAGCTAAAAAGACCACCTTTAACTATGGTATGTCTCGGAACATTCTTTCAGGTAACTTCTCTTCAAATGAACTGCTTCTCAACGATTTTTCAATATTTCTTTTCCTGAAATACAGATCATATAGGCAAGTAACCGAAAACGGCAAATATACATGTTTCACCACTTCCTTCTGACCTGAATTAAATCTATTCCGTCACGGAAAAAAGGGTTTATGCCAAGAGGAAGTCCAACGTATGGCTTTAACTGTGGCGTTATCGCTAAAGCTAATAATAAAACTGTAGGAAACGCGCAGCATCATTTGCAATTCCTTTTTTTTTTTTTTTTTTTTAAAAATAATCATCGAAATACTTTCGCCGGGAAATATTTCAGTTCAATGCGAGAAGGTCAAAGAAACTACGGAAAGCCTTTCAAAGATGACGTTACGAAAACGATACATGACATGATGGTTCTAATAAAAGTGCAATTGTAATTTGCTTGCCCGCATTATTTAGGAAAGGTTTTGTTTCTAAATAATAGCTTCAGATCTTACGGATGATGACTGTGTCGTGCAATTAATTCTTATAACATGACTCATGAGTTTTTCTTAAAATCACCCTATGAAGGAAAGCTATTTTTACCGTTTTGCTAGGATGGATACTAAGTGGTTCCTGATTATGTATTAACTGACCATATGTTGAAATCTGTTGAACATTGCCTGGAGCTACAAAAAATCAGGAACTTTACAAGAATGCTTTCTCATTCCATGTTTGTGATCTCATACCATCAAGTGCGTAGTTTTGAATTGTCTCCAATAAGCTTCAGATCGCACGGATGGACTTCCAGTGCTTCACCTTTAATGAACTAAATTTGGTCAAAATATTCCCGAATGGGGTTTCTCCTAATCGCCTTTCAGCAAATGCAACCCTAAAGGAAACAGTGAAGGCTCAATACTGACTACATTGTGCGAAATTTTACGTTTATGCTCAGGATTCAACGAAAACATTCTGATGAAAGTTTCTTCGTTCTTTCGTTTTTACCAAAATGGAGTATGGAACAAATCATTCTTCTTTTTCTTTGAGGCTTGTCGGTACGCCTCGAGTCTGTGTACTGGGGAATTAGGCCGGCCTAGTTTTCTCGATTGGGGGCTAAGCCTATCGATCATAAACACTTTGTTGATTGTCAACTTCTCAGTCGATTATCAAGTTGTAGTTGAAGATCAGTTTAGAAGTTAGTGTTCAACTGAATGTTTCACTCTTCTAACTCCCCAGCTCAACAGTTATACAGTTAGTACCTTCATTTGCTCATTTTATTTTGTATTTTCTCCACATCAGACGGAACTGAACGACGTCCATTAGCCAAGGTGCTCGGTATAAACCACTTGATTGTGGTCAGCTATTAACCTGCAATATTTGTCTGAAAACCGCGCAGAACTGTGATGTACGTTGCGCAAAATGTTCGGAACGAGGAAGGCTTTCAGGAATTGTTATTCTGAGATTAACTTATGTTTTGAAACAGTTTGCAATTCAGCGATTATCATATCATAACTTCATGTAAACAGCTATCTGCGCCAATGATCATCAGTTCACGTCTCATGATTAGTGTGTCTAAAGCGTGAAAGTTGAATTTATTATTATGATCAATGGCCCACTCATCTTGAGGGATCTTGTGTTTGACAAAGCAAAACATGCACAGTCCCATTTAACACTTCAACTTCCACTGCTGGTGAAAACAATAGCAAGAAGTCTTGACGTAAGCGGTTGAATTAACGTATTGCGCAATACATATTCAACAGTAGAACTGCTTGGTAGGGCAGCTCGTACAAGTGGCAGTAGTTCGGACAACGTTTTTTCAGAAGAATGTGACTCGAATGCCTGGGCCACATCCTTTAAATATGAGCCGCGTAGGGTTCACTGAAACCATCCGCACGAAGACAGCATGAAACCGGTTGTCATCGGTGCTGATCGTCTCAGAAACTCGCACTGGTATTTAATTTACTGTGCGATTTATTATTATTTGGCATGAAAATTCGATAAGGCAAGGGTACAATCGGCGGCAGTGAGGCACAGATAATCACACCGGAAACGAGTAAAATAAAAATAAAATATTAACAAAAAACGTTGTCCTACTGACTTTTTAATGTAGTTCTACTGCTTTGAAAACCGTGACCAAATTCTTCAACTGCTGTTTCTTTGCAGGGTTTCCGGCTTAAAGGAAGCAGTAGGTGGGGCTGGTATGGTTCCCTTCTAGAACATAAGGGTTTTTTGTAGGATCGTGTATAGAATTTTTTACATCGAACCAACAAAATTCTAGATCAAATTAAATACCGACGTCAACGAATTCTCTTTCTTTAATACGTGTTTCAAACTCATGCAAAGGTTCAGACAGGCCAATGTCTTTATCATGTTTATTGGGCTCAGCGCTGGCTCCTGAGAAACTGGCCTACCTATAATCTTTCAATAGATTGAAAAGGTTTCCGTGTAAATCAATTTTGTGCTTATTCTGTTGACCTCTAACTTTTGAAGAGCTGAAATTTTCCTCGGTCGTTTCTCAGTTCGGTCGGCCATATCCGAATCCTCGCCGTCTGCCGAATGTATTGGTCCCTTTTTTCCTAGTTTGCTTCTGGTAGGGCCTGAATCGTCGGTACAGCACCAGGAAGAAGCTTTTTTTTTTTTTGGAGGCCCATTCCAACCATAGAGCCTTTCTTATAACAATCGGGCGAAAAATGATTGCTACAAACAACAGAATGTTTGAACGGCTCGACGAAATCGGAGTTTTCGCTTGAGCAAATTTAACCCATTGTCGCTTCAAATTTAATTTGCTTCATTTGGAAATCTTTGCATTGTATGCCCAGTTTTGTTTGAATTAGTACAAACAGGACGACACAACGCTTTACCATTATGAAAAATTGAATATATTCAAGCAAACTGTAAGTAAAAAAATCGTGACGAGACTGGCAAACAACGGCTGTGGAAAAGATCCATACTTATTTTACGCGATTGTAAAACGAAGCTTTAGACGTTCTACCCATAACGTCTTGGGAAAGATGGCGCCTTTCAAGATGGCAAATGTTTCGAATTTGGAAGAGCTTTTACAAAGTAAAAATGGACTTTTGAGAAAAACGAATTGTACCTTTGGTATACTTTATATATTTACTAAACAGCTATGTCAGAAGAAAATATACGTTTACTTGTATATTTTTGCAATCCGTGAATATCTTCGCCATCCTTCAACATCCTTGCTCGTTTTGGGTTTATCCCGATCTCTTTGATGCTTTTTGTTATCCTAGTATAAGACTATTTCAATATGTTACCTTGTGTTTAAAAGGCCAAACCTTTTGAAGTTGAAAATTAAACAAAATATTTGAACGTTGGTCCTTCCAAAATAACATTCGGGGGAGGAGGGGGGAGGATGATGGTTATGCGAATCAGCCGATGTGCGCTGTTTTCTCTCGCTCTATAGGTCGATCGGATGTTATCATCGTCCAAAGCCACATGTGCGTTAACTTCCCGTGCATGAGTGGGTAGAGGCGTTCGAGAAAATAGTACCATTACATTTAAAATTGAAGTCCTGGACCGTTAACAGATGGAAGTCCAATGTCAAAAAATGAAAAAAATTCGTCAAAAGACCACGAACATACTATCCAAAGGCAGAGAGAATCCAGATATTGGGCCAAATCGAGCCATTCGCTCAAAAATTTCAAAACTTGTAATTCATAGGATTTTGAAGGCCAAATTTGCCGACTCATCAACTTCCCTCTATTTGTAGAAATTGGCATTTGTGAACACCTTCATTGGCAAGTAAATATGTATACATGTACCATCTTCTATGTGCTGAGTTCCACTCAACTTAAATTTAGTACTTGAAATACTAAATCACTTTCTGCCCTGGAGTAGTTCGAAACTGTTTTGAAAGAATTACTAAACACTATACCGTGTTGCTGTTAGAATCGTCTGGAGCCCACATTATACTGCTGTGTCGAAAGTGCGATGCTTCTGTCAATGTGCCAAGAGCCAGAAAAGCAAAGATCCATCCCGCGGGAAGCCACCTCACCATTTTTTTGCTCGCAGGTTTCGACTTAAAACGGAAAATCGAAATGCAAGGTGCGCTGAGTGCTCGCCTTGCAAGGCTTAGACCTAGAGCCGTGCTCATTTGAGAAATGACTATTTTTAATATCTTCCCAACACAAATGAATAGCCTTAATGGTGGACCAATTATCTGTCGCCTTTTTAGACAACGATTCATGACGTGTGGTTTTAATAAAAGTACAATTGTAATTTGCTCACCCATATCGTTTAGGAAAGGTTTTGTTTCTATATAATAGCTTCAGATCACACCGGAGATGATTGTGTGGTGAGGTCAATAGGCTCTTTGTAGGACTTGATCATGTGCTTGGATACCACATAGAAAACGCACTACTAGTGAGCAAGCAAACCAGCGTCACGCTCCTTGAGGTGATCAACTCAAGCAAAGTAAACCATAGGTGGCCTACGCTCCAGCTGTGAGATTACCATCTTACAAAAAAAGAGTCATGGCGAAATCATGGGAGTTTGTGTGGGAATATTTACGACCTCTCTCAGAAATAATAAAAACAGTCAAATTCCCAATAAAAATACCAAGCTCCAGCTGTGAGATGATCATCTTGCGAAATATGAGTCATGGGAATATTTACGACCGTTCTTAGAAATAAAAAAATAAGTCAAATTCTCAATCGAAATACCTCATCTTCTATAGTGCATCGCATCTTATCTGATCGCTTACTATGTTGAAAAGAACTCGTTTTCGCGAGCTATCCATTTCTAGGCTCACTACTTACCGTCACCACCAAAAACACAAGGATGTCAAATAGACCAGCAAATACAAAGCTGGTCTAAAGATCAGCTGCAGGATAGAATAGTAAATAAAGGAATGGCATGGCCAAATTATAGACGGTTTAGTTTTCCTTCGTGAAACGGAACACCCTAAACATGGATAGTTTAGCCAAATGATAAACGGTCTAGTTGCCCATGTCGAGTTGGAACATGAAATTGTGAAATGGACTAGCTCAATTGAGAATAGCTTAGCAATCATTTGCAATACAGTACACAAACGGTGTTGTGTTGCGTCACATGGCTCAGGGTAACGTCGAGTAGCACAAACGGTGTAGAGTTGCGTCAGATGGCTCACAATGGAAGTACACAGTGTCAAAGTCGTTCCAAAATCGGAGAGTTTTGATTTTAAACTGTTGGTATTGTCGGGTTGGATCATAACTGTAGTCAAGCGTTGAATCTTTGGGGCATCTTATAGTTAAAAACAATAATAAAAACAAAACCGAATGAATTAAATAGATATCCGTGTAAATATTAGAGCATCAATTTAAAAGAATTTAGAGAGAAAGATTGCCCTATCATTGAGACTGATATGATTGTTAAGGCCTACCCAATAACTGGTGATATAAAATAGACGGTCCTTATCACAGCTTTTAATATTTTGTTCCAACAATGTAATCAAGTAAAATGATTCAAATTACAGGAGGCAAATACTTGATCGAGCCTGCATAATGAGCCGTCAGTTTTACTCCGTTTTTTGCGCAAGCGAAGGAAGGTAGCGCGCGACGAACTCCCCCAGGATTTCACGCCTCCCACCAATTTCTCGCCCATCGCGCTCGCCCCTCGCGCTCGCCCCTCGCGCTCGCCCCTCGCGCTCGCCCCTCGCGCTCGCCCCTCGCTCATCTCCACTCGCCTGAGAATCACGAAAAAGACAAGGCGTTTTATGCAGTCTTAGCTTAGCTAAATTTATCAGATCAGCTACCATCTATGCTTGATCACGGCACAATGATATACTAACCCGTTTTGAAGAAAGGTATATTGTGACCAAGAATAAAAGCTAACGTCTTTAGTAGCCTTACAGTTTTCAGCCATGAAGACCAGGTCAGCTGAGGACGCCACACTGTATTGTAGATAAACATATTCATTGAGGTCCACTGTTGGGGGTAGTCCTGCGCTGTGTAGGGCGTGGTAAACGAAGAACTCTCATAAAAGTCCATCTTCAAAGTGAAAGTACCATATCCCACTAAACAATGAGGAACAAGTAGGAAAAAGATTTCCGTTGCGTTCAAATAGAGCATCCGTAAGGTTAATTGTTCATCCAACCGCACTAAATGCAAACAGGCCAGAATTGCAGAGGTCTCAAATTCAAGTGGAATGTAGCCGTGGTTCCTATCCTCTATTGCACCTTGCAAAATCCTAGCATTCAGATTTTGAGTACTTCACCCCAGGAAGAAATTTTCAATTGAGTGTCGAAATTCATCCTTGTTTTGATGGTTTTTCTTTGCTTCTCTCTGTCGCTCGTCTCAAATAGTAACGCCACCTCTAAAACAATCAGGTGCAGCAAAAGTATCACCAAGCGCGATTTAGTCACTTGCATTTTCCCACGCTTCAGGGAGTTTGCATGTTTTTATTTTTGAGTTCTTTTCGGCCTCTTGTGTAATTTTTCTTTCCTTTGATTAGCCGTTGTGGTTGGTTTTGGCCTGGCGATACTCCATCGAAAAGAACTTTATCTACATCTACTTTAATGCCCCCAGATAGTTGGCATTGGTGGGAGATATGGTAGTCCAATAACTAGAAACCGGATAGAAAGGTCTTATTATCAACCCTGGTTCTGTCACTGCAATATTGTGAGGTAAGACACCTAACTCCTTTAGTGGTTCTCCTCCACTCAGAATACAAATGAGTAAACTCGCAAGGAAGCCTGATGAAATTCCGAGGAATATTAACTGTAATTTACTAACTTTTCGTCCTGTTCCGTTTTAGTGCTTAATGGTAATAGGACTGAGTGGAGCCCAATTCGGTCTGTAATCATACGAGTGATTATCAAAATCGGGCGACCTCGAAGCGGGAGCCTGATTTCTTAATCATGAGTATGATTACAGACATAATCAGACGACACGAAGTTCTTTTACTAATTAATCAAAACTATGACAAAATTAGAGAAAGAAAATAGGCATCACTCATACATTTTCATAAAAAAAACTCTGCGAAATGCACGAGAACAGGGCGCGCACATAACGCGTACCGTCCACTTATCCGCAAGCATGATGTGTCAACTGTCCTATTACACTGTGCAATTACAAGTATGACGCGTACTCCTATTACACACGTCTGATTGGCTGAAAATGAGTGCATTTTTCATGTAACATGAGTGCAACGTTGTAACACGAGTGCAAAGTTGTAACACGAGTGCAAATAGCACGCGCTTGCTTGCTAAAATTTCGTCCGTTTTGACTTTCTGTAATGCGCTTTTCGTGTAAATTATTAACAAGTAACAACATGATTTCGAGTTTGGTGTTAACAAGCACTTATAAACGAATATAAGCGATCCCAGCCCTTATGAATGCTACTGAACTAATACTGAAAATAAAGCCTGAAAAACAAATTCATGCCCGTACGAGATTTGAACCCCTGACCTCTGCGATACCGGTGCAGCCTTCTACTAACTGAGCTAACAAGCCAACTGGGAGCTGGCTTGTTAGATCAGAAAATCTTCGGCTTCGTTCCGCAACGTCCCGCAGCTATCTAAAGATGTGGTGATCAAGAAGTGGGTGGCATTCTCGATTCCTTTACACGAAGCATAGCGTAAGTGTAGTTGATTGGCTTTAAATTTGTAGAATCTTCGCTTTTCCAAATACACCGTTATTTTGTTCTCCCCGCACGAAACACTTGTGGTTTGGTCTAAGATAAAAAAGGTTGAAATACTAGTTTAAAGAAACTTATTTTGCACCTTTTTACTGGCGATCAAAGGGTATAGACAGTAAGCTGATTTCAGTGTAACATCCCGCCTTTCTTTACAACCACAGAGGTGGTAAATAATTTAAAATTAACATTTTTACCTGTTCATATATCAGGAAATAGTGTTTTGATATAGTAATGTCTCTCTGAATGAAAAGGCCTATATTTTAGCATGTAGATTCCCAGTTTGAAAATTATTTACCAAAGAACAAGAAGAGCTTTCAAAAAAAGAGAAAGCAGAAAAAAAAAAACACGCCGAGGGATAAAGGGCGACACACATGCAGAATAGACGTGGGTCAGAAGCAATTCAGCGTGTTCCAGGTTCTCGATCTATGCGTGGGCCACGCTTGGTGGTTGTTGTTGGCAACTCCGATAGCAAAGAAACATTATTATGAACTGGGATTTTGTACATTTGTATAAAGTATTAGCAGTTATTTAACTGAGAACAGTTAAAATGAAAATGTTATCTTTTTAAGAACACTCTTGAAAACATAGCGCTCAAGTAATTGGGTGCATATAATCATGAAGACCAGGCGAGAGTTTTTGCAAAATTGCAGCAAAGCGGTATATCATTTCTCTACTTTAACAATGTTAACAAAACCATGTTAGACATACAAAAAAACTTTGGAAAAGTTATTATGAGTACTATTACTGATAGCCGATTATATATGATCTCTGTATATGCTCAAAATTGAAAGGTTTGACTAATACATACTGCTATACTTGCTAAGCGTCTGTAGGACACCTTCCAAATAACGATGAGCCCTAGGTGAAACCAATGTTCGTTTTCACGCACTCTACAATATGGAAATAGGCAAACAAATATGTTCCCTCTGAAAAGTGACAAATAGGCTATAAATTCAAAACATCCAAGCTACACAGAGGCAATTAAGCAAACAATTGAAGCTACCATTAGTCATTTAACACTGTAATCGTTTTAAACACTGCTTTGTTTTCCTTTCACTTGTGTAAGCAGGATGGTGTATCCAGCTTTCTCGTCATTCTTGCTGTTTTGTAACCGCTGCATCCTACGGAACTTGACTAACAAAACAACCAGAGCTGCAATTGCGACCAGACCAAATCCTCCAGCGCCTGCCACACCACCGATCAGAGCTGTTTGTTTACTTTGACTTGGCTCTATAAAACAACAGATAAGAAAACATTTCATTTCCCTGGTGAACAAAATCATTCAAGTCCCAACCTCTGAGCCGTGATCGTTTCAGTCAGCGACGAGGGTCAAGGCCTCTTAGGGAATTAAGTTCTGGATCTTGCTTTGCGATTCATTTTCCTAACAGTCAATCAGATTCGAGAAATGTTTGATGAAACAGGCGCATCCTTTTGCAAAGAACCAGTTAGGAGGGTAAAGACAACAGAGTTTTTCTCATTAAGGGGGGAGGGCGGCGGGGTCTCAAAGTATGCTTGTTTGTGGTTTTAATGCATGGGTGTTAGACATTGGATATAAATCCTCATCATTGCTATGAATCGATACATGCACTTCAGAAGGTGTCATTCTTCCCTTGAAAATAGTAGTAGGATCATGTGAAAGACGCGGTGACACTAATGCAGCCTTGAGCTTTTTATACCTGATTCAATAAAAGGATCGTAACGTAACAAACAGATAAAAACACTGTATTAACGAGTGTTTTTCGAAAACCTACGGTGTTCGAGTGGTTCGTCTTCTTTTGCCGCCTCGAACACTACAGGTCCAACTGTAAGAATGATTTTGTTTGTACTTTCCTCTTGGTCTCCAACATCTCTTGTCACTTCTCTTCTCTTTCTCTTGTTCTTTATACAGCCCTTACTGCACCTGCAAAAGTGTTCATTAGATTTTGAATTACGAATGATTAGCGCGTGGAATAAAATGAAAATCAATCAGCAATGCATTTCTGAATAGCCACATTTTGAAAGTTTCTATCAGTTATCCAGTGGACCAGTGAGCCACCTTAACCTTGCCTGAACTTTGTTTTTATTCCCTCTCTCTAAGTGTTTCAAGCCTGAGAAAGTACACACTAATCAAGATGGCCTGAAATGAACCGTGATCGTGAATGAAAGGTCTAGGTGCTTGCCCTTTCAAGGCTATCGTGTTGTTTATTAACATGAGCAAGCCAACTTCCTCTTAAATTGCCTGTCTCGAGTAGGAGTGTAAGTTAATAGTTAAGAAATGTGAGGGAGATCTAACAAAGAGCACTGACGCAACCTTTTACGATGAACCAGTGCTCCGCACTGGAGGGATAGCAATATTCCAGGTAGGGGGATGGGGTTGGATAAGCTCCGGCAGAATAGTTCGCTTGGTTTGCACGCAAAATTATGTAATTATATCGATAACGAGAATAAAACTTTATCATTCACCGAATTCATCAATCACATTACGCAGGCCAGATGCGATATTGTTTCGGGAAACATTTCACGGATTTGATAACAGCAAAAAAAGAAGAAGGAAAATCGGCTGAGACATTTTTTGGTCGCACCTAGAAGGATCGAAAACTCTCCAACATCCAGCCAGGGTAATTCATTCTGACTTCGCTTGTTTGCAATGTAAGTGAATAATTTGAGACCAACCTGGAATCCGGAGAATTACGATGACAGGCCAGTAGCTCACAATGGAAGTACACTGTATCGTAGTCGTTCCGAAATCTGTGCGTTCTGATTTTAAACTGTTGGTAGTGTCGTGTTGGACTATAATTGTATTCAAGCGTTGAATCTGTGGGGCATCTTTTCGTTGAAACGACAACAATATGAAAATGAAATTAATAACACATTGTAGATAGTAGAGCCTCATTATGAACACTTGAAGGCCTAAGATCGGTTCAGCAACAAGACCATATAATGGCTAAGGACCATAAAGCGATTAAAAATAAAAATATCGGTGCACCCCCAATGCCTCCAGCGTTGTTATTCATTGGTTTTATTATATAGGTTCCCTTAATCACATCCATATATATTATGATGCGAAAATCGTATCAAGCTTTGAAAGCTTAACTCGCAGCTGGTTCTGCTTATATGCTTACCCATTTTGTAGGAAGGTGTATTGCGGCCACGAATAGAAGCTTGCGTCTTTAGTCGCCTTACAGTTCTCAGCCATGATGACTAGGTCAGCTGTGGACGCCACACTGTACTGTAAATAAACAAATTCATTCAGAGCCAGTGATAGAGGGTAGTCTTGCTCCGTGAAGGGCGTGGAAAATGACGAATTCCCGTAGAAGTCCAAGTTGAAGGTGAACGAACCATATCCCGCTAAATAGTCAAGATTAAAAAAAAGATTACCTCAGCTACATCCTTATTTTTATCGTTATAAACAGCTGAAAAGGTATCCGTAAGGAAACTTTCCTAGGATTTAATTCAAACAAGGTAGTATTTGGTTCATGCAGGGCATTTCATGGCAAATGTCGAAGAAAATCTCTTTTTCAGGTAACAACCTTAGCCACTTCCCTAAGCAGAAAGTTGTAGTTAATCCCACAGCAAAAGTTTCTTCAGAGGTCACGATTCCCAAGTGAAGCTAGCATTGCAGGGGGGTTTAAATGGTTTAAAGCTTTTTATCTGGAGGTCCAAGGTTCGGTTGGAATGCTCTGGTTTGTTCTGAGTCCAACTCCTCCGTTTCACTTCGAAAATACGTAGAAGGTTTGAGATATTTAACAACTATCCCTCCATGAACGTGAGTGACCTTGAGTTGCATAGGGAACATATGTAGTAGCCTAATGGATATCGCTGCAGACTCAAGACCGAAAGAACTAAACTCAAGCCCTGGTTAGGTCATTGCGATGTCTTTTTTTTGCAAGACATAACTCTTACGGTGTCCTACTCTACTCTTAGCATAGATGACAACATCAATACTAAGGGGACAGGGGACTGGGGACCCTGATAGCTTTCTGAGGCCGGGTTAGTCTGCGCTTATTTTGCATCTCGTACAGAGAAGAAGCTTTACTCCCGATCGCTTCATGCTAATGAAACGATTTAAGGTCTCTTCCAACGTTAATAACGTCAGTTCTTCGGTGTTACTCGTATCGAATTTTAAATAAAGTTATCTATTTCATTATAGTTAAGTTACTTTCATTCCTGAGTTACTCCCGATTGCTTCATGCTAGAAAAACCGAATTGGGGTCCCTTCTAAAGTTAATAACGTCAGTTCTGTGGTGTTAATCACATCCTCGCTTAAATAAAGTTATCTATGAAGTTAAGATACTTTCATTCCCGAAGTAAATCCTCTGAGGTGTGAAGGCCAGACTCATTAACTTCTTTCTGGAGTATCGGCAGTAAAATGGCATTTTTATATCATGTGAACGAGTAACCACACCATCGATTATAAGGGCGTCGGCCAGGACCTCATTCCAAAAGATTAAGTAGTCTTCGGTTTCGTTTCGCTGAGTTCCACAACTATCTAAAGAGGTGCTGATCAAGAAGTGGGTGGAATTCTCGGTGGCTTTACATGAGGCATAGCGCAAGCGTAGTTGATTGACTGTAAAGTAGTGGAATCTTTCCTTTCCAAGAGAGACCATCATACTGTTCTCCCCACACGTAACCCTTGCAGCTTGGTCTAAAATGTGAGAGAAGGTTTAAAAACTTGAGGATAATTTCAAAATTTTGTTTTAGAGGTTTGCTGTTGCGGACAGAAGAAATAAATACCTGAACAGTTAAAAACTCGTCACGAATGTCTGACATGTTTTTTTTCATAACCGTAATCAAAATTTGCCATCCAAGTTACTTCCAAACAAGACACTTTCGAAATTTGTAATCCTTGGAAACGAGCTCACCCTACTTTAGCTGGTGGAACATCTGACCGCCGAATCGGTAGTCCGGTATATATATATATATATTTATTTATATATATATATATATATATATATATATATATATATATATATATATACATATATATATAAATATTTTGAGAGGAAAAATCCTTTTTTCCTCTCAAAATATTTATTCTGCTCTGCTTCAACGTATTGAGCACTGTTCCACGCGAAAATCGACTCGCAAACTTCCTACATATATATATATATATACATTTTACACATTTCGGGTCACATTAGCTATTACTCACCAACACAGGTCAAATTGTTTCTCCCCATCGTTAATCCTTTAGGACATCCACAGTAAAATGTTCCAGGTATGTTGAAGCACTGATGACTGCAGCCACCATTATTGATGATACATTCGTTGATATCTAAAAAAAAAAAGCCCACTCCATCTTTCAGTTTGATAACACTGCATGGTAACTAAGCGTCCGAGTTGTTTGCCATTTTAATCATTAGGTAAAATTAGGTGTGTACATTAGTTTCTGTTTCCAAAACAGTTCCACTAATCTTCTTCTACGAGAGTGATCAAAATAAGTGTTACTTTAAAAGACTGGTACGGATGTTTTTATTGGATCGTCGTTTTTGTTTGTGGAGAGAGCGATATGAATACGAGTAACAGACTCTAGCCGATTATGATTATTAATCAATACTTATCATGTTTCTCACCTGTACAAGACTTCCCGTTCGACTGCAGTTGAAATCCTCTTTCACAAGAACAGCTGTAATTTCCGGGAGTGTTGTCACAGTCCTGATCACAACCTGCGGGTAACGTGAACTCCGGAAAAATATTTGACGGACCTGAAGCGTTCCAATGTACAGAACAAGAAAATTCTAGCAGATCGGTAATCATAAGCAAATTGCGACAATTACGTTAAACAATTTTTCCAGCCTTTTACAACAGTGTATCTGTCGTTATTGCTGTTATAGTAACCTGAAGATGCAGATACTCACCTCTGGAACCAGAGTAGGCACATTCATCTACATCTTAAAGGCGAAAAAAAGGAAACCATTACTTAGTGCCGCATTCTGAAAGATTGGTGCAAACGAAGAGGACGGTTGCATAGGTGTTATAGACCAATCACACGACGAGAAAAAGATGGGTTAATGCATGAATAACTAGAGGACCAAGGTGTATGAGTGGAGGGACGGACCAACAGTTTGAGGACGGATGAAAAGAAAGAAAGACGAATAGATGGGAATTATTTTGGGAAAATGTGTGCTCAGAATCTTCCAGAAGCTAGTTCCACACTCCACGTTAAGTGTCGTGGGAAGGACATGAAGGCCGAGGCGCCAACACAGCCATATGATAAAATTAAATCAAATCCTTAAAACCTCTTTGATGAAGATTTTCTAAATAGATTGTTGAGTGCGCACTTCATTTAAGGTTCTGTTTTCAGGAATTCTGAAAGTCTAAAATTTTGCGTACCAACACAGCTTTGGAAGTCAGGTGAGCGAAGAGAATATCCAGAAGAACAAACGCCATCTACGTAGAATCTCCAGGCATTCGAGGATGATATTCCGGGTGTGGGTGTACCGCCAGAGGCACAGCCCTGTCCAACAACTACTCCTTTATCTATCTGGATTGCATATAATCCATCCATGCTCAGCACAGGATGCGGAATCGCAAAATGCAGTGTGGTTGAATTACTACCAATTGTCACGTTTTGAGAGAGTGCGTCCACTTTGTAGACAGTTTGTCCACTGGGCAGCAAGACGAGTCTTATGTAAGACGATGTTCGAGGTTTCTTTATCTGCAGGAAATGAAAAGCATTCTCATCATAAAACAGATTTATTATCAAACACAATGGGGAGTGCATCAATGTATTTTTTGCTGTGTCGTTTATTTGGACATTATCGATTTTGAAAAAATCGAATTGAATAGTGTTGGAATTTCCGTGGGGTGTCGCATCGCCGTTTCTAGGACTCTGCAAGGAAATCTTGGATACCTTGCCACGAGAAAAACTGAAAATCTTGCAAAAAAGCAACAGAAGAAGGACGAGAACCAACCACTAAATTCACTCACAAATGAAACCACTAATACGGTAATAATCGGGGGCAGAGCCCTTAGAGGTGTGCGATCTTACATATGAACCATCACAGCTTCCTTTATCTGAGGAGCCGTACATATGAACAGATTTCATACTTTGCTGTGTATGTTCAATGATTTCATGTAATAAGTGATGTCGAAATTTAATGTGAGAACATGAGATCTGATGAGTACCAGCAAAGAGAAACTATCCCTTGTCGGTGGTACCCAACAGTTAAGATAAATCAGACGAAAACTTTCGTCGCTTTTCCTCTATATTTGAGTGTAATCGACACCCATCATGATTCACAAGCTACAACTGACATTATTATTCAATTATCTATGCTATCGCACAGAAAACAACTGCGATTTCGAGGAAAATAGCTGTTAACCACCGCTTTTAATTTCCGCAGGAAGCCAACCACCTTGCCATGCGGGGGACCCCAAATAGAAAAAAACTTAGACTCTACGAAAAACGCGGGAGAGGACACGACAAGATCCCTTTGTTTAAAATATCTCAAAAAGTCATAATAAAGCCAATGACAACCTGGACAGTTTTTCTCCTCGCTAATGAATCATACGTAAAAAAAAAAACGTCAAGGCTAATAAAAAAAAGCAAGGCTAATATTGTGGGTTATGAATTTGCTAAGAGCATAAAACATAATGTGAAATGTTCTCCAAAGATGCGCGAAAATATGGCCAAATTTGACCAAACTCAATCAGATGAAAGTGACAAATAAATAAGCATCCAAAAAGGTTTAATTGGAAAAAGAGCTTGACCTCAAATTCTTTTGATAACTGTGTCTCGATACTCTTAAATAATAGCAAATAGCACGAAGTTTACAAATTTGTTGTCCCTACCAATCGGTCAAACTGAACGCTCCAGTTGGAATAACCTGATCCATATCTGCTCACGGGTGTTATGGGTATGCGACTTGCTAAAGTGACTCGCGGAGTACTGCCTGGAAATGGTTGTTGATCATTAATTGTTGAACCTCTATTTGTGCTTAGAAATACCAATGACATAATCCTTCATGCGGTAGTTCCTTATCACTTTTGTATGATACTGCTACTCTGCCTATAAGCCTACTCCTGTGGGAAAGCGGCTCAAAATGTCATTTGTTTTCTTTCCATTCTCAGTGAGATAGTAGGACGTCATTGGTGCACCAACAATCTACATGGCAATTACATCGGTAGACCCCACGAAAAGGAAACCTTTTCAAGCCTTCAAATATTACACCAATCCCAGATTTACTGGGTTACAAGCTAGTTCCGACTTTTACTTTTGATGAAAGTCAACAGGTAACCGAGTTCACATGTCTCAGTAGCAGATTTCTAACTGATGTACTAACTATTACTGCGACGGAACATGAATTATTAATCTAGTCAGACTATCATTTCGGTTCTTGAAAAGGAAAAGTGTTTAATCTCCCTACTCATGCCAACGAGAATTGTCACACATCGCCAGTCACTTTCCAGTCTGAAAAAGAAAATACATCACATAAGGATAGCAAATAAATAAATAACATAGATAAATAAGTAGAAAAATGTAAACGATTGAGTTGTTGTAGGAGAATTTTTAGAAAACGAAGAAATTCTACGTTTCGACAGTAAAGCCATACACTAACCGCTACCTACGCTTCGTTACACACACACACACACACACACGCACGCACGCACACGCATATCCATGAAAACCTATGTTTCAATGAGTCTCCGATTTCACTCATTGAGTGTATGAAGCGATGGGGACAAGTAAATATCTGCTGCTAATGACCTATGGTCATATCAGTTGCAATCAGGCTTAAAAGTAAGATGCAAGTCATTAATCAAAATAATTGGGAAACTGTCCCCACAAACTTTAATGATAAGATCCCCAGAACATAAAGTCAAGATACTTTATAAAACGAAAATTCCTCTGGTATCCCCCCTTAAAATACTGAATCTAACTATTAACCATAGTCGAGACATTTCTCTGGTAATAATGTACAGAACACCTTAACTTCTTACGCGGCAAAGTGAAAAACGCGAATGACCAACCAATTCTGTAAACCGCCTAAACTGTAATATTTGGAGTTCATGACCATACCACCTGCAATTCTTACCCAGCAGAGTCGCGGGCCTTAAAACAGAACAACTGCTGTCCAATTTGATGTTGACTGGGGTACCATGTGACATTTCGGTAGTAGATTTGTCCATGATTGCGCAAAGATGTAAGTTGCATTCCACTTGGAGATGCAGTGCTTATTTCCACAATGCTGAGATGATTGAATAGAATAACGTTATAGTTATCGTAGATGATAATGACGTTAAATGCCAAGAAATTTTTCAGGTTCCATACTAGAAATTATAACTTGTTGCGTTACCAATTTCACTCGAGTAGATGACGGTTTGCGGAAAACCGTGGAAGCGTTAATTGATTCTTGTTTTCCGTTCTCATAGAAATTCTTCATCATTTTAACGACCTGAATGGAATAGTATACCAAGAATTTATATAGTAGCTTATAAAAACACACTTCAACGGTGGTCATTATTTATGGGAGATTGTTATCTATATGTTTGTGAGGATCTTAAAAGATGGGAATTTGCGTCTCTTTAGTGGAAAAATATCGAAAGAAGAAATTAATCAAGGGCAAGTTGTTTAGTTTACATACGATTTTGAGAAGTCTGCAACCTGTACTTCGATCACTGCTCCATATGCAGAGGCAATAGGGACATCGGAACATTCGCCATCTTTTGGGGTGGATGCTGTAAAGACAGGCTTTTCGTCACAATGGCCAGTATGGTTACTAATCACCATGGCCAGAAACTGTAATGGGATACTGCTGAACGGTGTAACGCTACCGAAGTTTGTAGTCCCCGCTGGAAAGTCTTCTAAGGTTAATGCTACTACAAACATTCCGCCAACTGCTGCTTGCGACCCATTGTATGTTAGAACGCAAGCTTTCTGGAAGGGAAATGGATAACACCTGATACTATCCTTTTGAGTTCGCTGAATGATGCATATATTCCTTTTCTTAAGGAGACGTATTCCCGGAGCATTGCACGCACTTCAGCTCCTGACATACTTTGTTCAAAGACTGTGTCGACAAGCAATTATAGAATATAAAAATACATCGCTATGTTTATCTATTACTAGCAAAAGTACATGAGATCAAACATGATAAAAAAGTAGATTAATGTTTCATGTTTTTCTGCAGTGGTGATTTCCTTAGGAAACTCAACGCTTCTTTTTTGGAAAATTGGCACCATACATTTTTTTTCGGAACGTCTAGACGTCAAACCAAAATTTTTACGCGATGTACTACATTCTGAGAGTGTTTTGATTAGCGGTCACTCCTGCTTTTAATTACCTCATCCAATTCACCGTAAGGAAAACTTGCATCGACTATGACGGACTCCGAATGAGTCGCAGAGCGACATTTCACTGTATCGCCATCTGGGTCTTCAACTGGAATTCGAAATGACTGACGACAACCTCCTGGAAATCGAACAATGGCTGGACTTCGAGTTACAGGAGATGAGTTAATTTTTCCGTTATCCGATCGTGGAGCGAGGTTTATTGCAGTTTCTACTTTCCAATTTGTGGAACCGGCGTAATGACTCAGAGAAATCCAACAGCAACCTGAAAAACTTGAAGTAAAGTAAAATAGAAAAAGTTGTAGTGAACGTCCTCCTGTTTTTATGACTTTTTCTTATGTTAACCGAACCTCGTATGTAAGCCCTGGAGTTGTCGTGATTTTTGCTGCAATCATCTGCAATCATTTTGAAACTGGTGTTCAACATTGATAAGTTCGAAATCATGCCGAGCAAATAATAGAGAGCACTACATCAGAACTACATACCTCACGTGCCACTGCTTTTCGCTGTCATTGAAAGTGTAAGTGAAGTTATTTTCGCCCACTGTCCAATCTTCAGACACACTATAATCAGTGCAGTAGAAGTTGATGTTTGAAATGGCAAGCGAAGACCCACACAGTGAATTAGACGAATTGTCACATCTTGCTTCCCATAAGCCTCCGTAATTAATAAGTTGGTGGCTGCTAATCATGTTTTGGTCACACTTAAGACTATGACTGCTTGATCGTCTCCAACCGATACGAAATGAAAAGTGTACCTGAGAATAGAAAGGCAGATTACATCAAGTTTGCCCGCTGATACACAGGGTAGATTAGCAATATAAGCCACTTCGCGTAAGTGGGAGAAAATACATTTATTGGTTTAAATGTGGCGCAGTGTTTTAACTTAGCAGATGATGTCGCGCAATCATGCATAATTAAAATTTGCCACATTTTAAACTAATATACGTATTTTTTTCAAAAATTTTTTAAAATAAAAACTAGTGAGCAGCAAACAGCAACAGATCATGTCAACTTAGTTTATTATTCGACCGGTTTTATCTGATCACACAGACTTCATCAGGGATTTAACAAGATGAGCAAAATTGAATTACAATTATACTGCAAGTTTACAGTACAAATCACGTTCAAATTGGGGTGTGAACAGCAAAAAAAAAAAACACCCACAAACAGGAAATTTTACGCAAATCCAGCGCAACAAATTGGAAACGTTACGCTAATCCAGCGTAACAATTTAAGTAAGGTTTATTTTTGGGCTCACGATTTAACGTTAAATTTTTGAAGAAAATTAACAAGTGCTAGTTTATTCCAAATTGCACGAGAAAATCATGTGATTACGTGTTAATAATATGGATGAAAAAAATACGAGATGGCTTATCATAATTAAGCATAAGCAAAGCGCGCGCATCAAAATAATTTATTCAAATCGTGCGTTCAGTCAAAACAACCGCGTACATTCAAGACAATAATATGCGATGATATCTTAACATCTTTAAGGCGCAAAAAAGTTCAAAGTCCGGCTAAACAGTTCAAGGAATTGTTCAGTCCGTGTCCGAATCACTATCGATGAAATGGAATCGTCGTTTCCGAGGTTGCACCATGTTTGTTTTTAATTTCGGCGTTGGATAGCTCGAGCAAAGTTTTAAGACGGGTCGGCTCGTAATTTTCGATTTCCTTGACAATTCCCTTCTCTAAACACCACTTTTTCCAAACCGACAACCAAAAAGCAGTGCTTTTTACAGTTTTTTCGTTGTTTGAGCTGTTTTTCAGCTGCGGTGACGAAAGAAAACCGCCGGCCATTGTTTCACTCGCAAATTTTCATTTTCTTAAAGGGCATGGATACCCAAAAATACATGTTTTACCTTTACTATGTAAAAAGCGGCATAGAAAACGAATTTGTGAATTTTTTTGTCCAATTCGACTTATTTCAGGAAGAAAGTAGGCATTTTTAACTGAAATTCCACTTCAGGTAAATACAGTAACGAGAGGTCGTAACGTAAGCTGTGGAACTAAAATATTGCGCAACACGTATTCCGCAGTAGAACTGATTGGTATGGCGGCAGCTCGTGCAAGAAACAGTAGTTCGGACGATGTTTTTTCAGAAGAAAGTGACTTGAATACCTTAAAGTATATGACAACGGTGGGGATAACTCAGAATCTTTAGGAGAGTCTAGGCCACGTCCTTAAAATATGAGCCGCGTAGGGTTCACCGAAACCATCCGCAAGAAGACAGCATGGAACCGGTTGACGGCAGTGCTGATCGTCTAGGAAACTCAGACTGGTATTTAATTCGCTGTATGATTTATTTGTATTTGACATGAACATCCAATACGGCAAGGAAACAATCTAAAAGGATATAATAGAAATTTTTTAACCTGAGCTTCCGAGGGTGTTTATATACATTTATCAAAGGTGCGAGTGTGTGTCAACCAATGCTGAAAACACATGATAGTATTTGTTGTACGGAAATCGGGCAATTGTGGCAAAAGGAGAAGAACAAAGGCCTGAAACCCAGATGAGTCTTCCTGCCAGGGAAGAAGAGAAAAACATTGTCTACACACAGCTTGTTCGTTGGCGCCGGGATTATCTCGGCAAACATGTCGGGGTCGCTCTGCCAATCTTGTGCGGTAAACGAAATCGGAAACACTTTTCCAGCGGATTTTGTAATGTCTTACACTGGATTAAAACCGCCTAGTCTTTGAGAGAAACAAAGGTACATGTTAATGCAGATCATATTTATTTATGTCTTACAGCAATAGGGGTTGCGCCTATTTGTTAGGAGATATTTATGTATTGCTTTCCTTCATCTTCGAAGCATTTTCATTGCTGAGTAAGTTGTTACGTGTACATTTCTTTGTGTGGCCTGCATAATTATCGAACCCCGTTTGCGCTTGCTTCGATTGGAAATACCGAAAAAATTCTGCAGGCTTAAATCGGAATCTTTTGATCTATATTCAAAATAAAAAAAATTTGGTCCTTTTGATTGTTGAATGTATTTCCACTGCTGTGAGAATCGAGACACAAACTCTTCAACTGCTGTTTCTCTGCAGGGTTTCTCAAAGGAAGCAGCAAGTGGGGCTGGCATGGACTCCCTCATAGAACATAAGGGTTGATTATAGGATCATTTATAGAATTCTTTATATCGAACCAACAAAATTCCACATCAAATGAAATACCGACATCAACGAATTCTCTATCTTTAATGCGTGTTTAGAACTCATGCAAAGGTTCAGACAGGTCAGTGTCTTTATCATGTTTTATGGGATTAGCGCTGGCTCCCGAACAATTGGCTTCGCCATAATCTTTTAATAGATGAGAAAGGTGTTTTAAAAGAACCGACAAAGCTATAGTTATTTAATTTTCGTAAGGTTTCCGTGTAAATCAATTTTGTATCTACTCTGTTGACCACTACACTTTATACACTACAGTCTATTTCCACCTTTACAAACTGGAAATAGACTTTTGAGAAAAAACGAATGGTGCCTTTCGTATATTTGATATATTTACTAAACAGCTATGTCAAAAAAAAGTACATTTTTTGGGTTTACATACCCTTTAGATCTACGAAAAAGGACTTTGTTTGAAAATGTTGTCTCGGCACAACACGAATACGTGTTGAATTGGAATAGTTAATATTCGGGAAATTTCCGAACTAATGAGCTGTTTCTACACTAATTTTCTTTTTAGTGGTATCCTCTCTTAAATTACAGATCATCTCATATGTACTACGGAAATTATGCATGACTCGTTTGTTCCACCGCCCCTTTCAAACCTGAATTGAACATTGAATTGAACTGTTGCTGAGATATTCCTTTATACTTAAAGGGGTTTATGCTAAGAGGAAGTCAAATGACATATGACTTTAAATGTGGCGCTATTGCTGAAACTATTAATCGATCTCCAAGAAACGTGCAGCATCACCTGCAATTGAATGTTTTTAGAAAAGCGACACAGCTAAATTTCCGTGTATGTGAGTGGGTAGAGGCGTTCGAGAAATTACCACTCTTGCAATAAAAACTGAACTTCTGGGCTGTTGAAAGCCGATAGTGAAATGTCAAAAACTGAAAAAGTTCGTCAACAAAACATACCATCCAAAAGCAGAGAGAATCAAGATATCGGGCCAAATTGCGCATCTGATCAAAATTTTCAAAATTAATTGATAAGTTTTTGAAAGCTAAATTTTCTGAATCATTAACCTATTTAGGTCTATTTACCTCCCTCTATTAGTAGAAGTTGGTATTAGTGAACACCTTCAGTGGTAAGTAAATATGCGTACAGGTACCATCTTGTATATGCTGGGTTCGAATCAACTTAAATTTAGTACTTGAAATACTAGATCACTTTCTGCCCTGGAGTAGTTTAAAACTGTTTTGAAAGAATTACTAAGCTCTATACCGTGTTGCTGTTAGAATCGTCTGGAGCCCACATTATACTGCCGTGTCGAAAATGCGATGCTTCTGTCAATGTGCCAAGAGCCAAAAAAGCAAAGACCCATCCCTCGGGAAGCCACCTGACCATTTTGTTGCTCGCAGGTTTCAACTCAAACTGAAAATAGAAATGCTCGGTGCGTTTAGTGCATTTTGTACTGCTCGTACTGTGTCGTGAAGTCAATAAGCTTTTTGCAGGACATGATCACGTGCTTGGATACACATAGCAAGGCAGTGCATCACTCTCCTTGAGGCGTCAACTCAAGCGGAGCCAACCACAGGTGGCCCAAGCTCCAACTGTGAAATGATCGTCTTGCAAATTAAGAGTCATGGCGAAATTTTAAGACTTTGTAAAGGAATATTTGCGACCTCTCTCAGGGATAAAAAAATACAGTCGAATTCCCAATAAAAATACCAAGCTCCAGCTGTGAGATGAATAAGAGTCATGGCGTCATGTATGAGAATATTAACGACCGCTCTTAAGATTAAAAAAAAAAGTCAAATTCTCAATAGAAATACCTCATCTTACTTCCACAATGAAAAGAACCCATTTTAGTGAGTTATCCATTTCTAGGTTTACCACTTACATAAGAGAAGCGCTTCTCTTATGATCATCTCACAACACATGTTGAGTTTGCCTTGATTCAAGATGAAACATTTGTGTGAAAGGCGAGAATTTTGGCGCCAATCTGTATTTATTGACGCGTCTCTTTTCCCGCAATTTTTACAACCCCATGGTGTATTTTAATTGGGAAAAATTTCTATGTATGGAATGTACTAAAGTTTTAAAAACATAAAAGTCATTCAGTTTCCTTTTCGCGTTCTATTATTAAATTGTAAAATGTAAGTCCAGAACAATTTTTTCCAGTGTCCTAATCTGAATTTGGTCAAAAATGGGCTGTCTCCTAAGCGCCTTTCAGCAAATGCTCAACTCTAAAGGAAACAGTGAAGGCTCAGTGACTACTTTGGGCGAAATTTTACGTTTATACTCAGGACTTAACGAAAACATTCTGATGAAAGTTGCTTTGCCAGTGTGCCTTCAGTCTGTGTACTAAGGGATTAGGCCCACTTTTCCTTCCTTGCTGATTGTCAACTTCTCAGTCGATTATCAAGTTGTAGTTAAAGAGCAGTTTAGAAGTTATTATTCAACTAAATTTTTCACAATTCGGACTCCCATGCTCAAAAGTTATTCATTGAGTACCTTCATTTCCTAATTTTATTTTGCATTTTCTTCACATCAGAGGGAACTAAACGACGCCCATCAACCACGGTGCTTGGTATAAACCACATGATTGTGGTCAGCTATATACCTGCAACATTTGTCTGAAAACCGCACAGAGCTGTGATGTACGTTGCGCAAAATATTTGGAACGAGGAGGACTTTCAGGAAACGTTCCATTCTGAGATAGACCTATGTTTTGAAACAGATTGTAATTCAGCGAATAGCATGTGCCATAACATCGTGTTGTGAGTTCACATCTCATGATTAGTTTGTCAAAATTATGAAAGTCGAATGTATTATCATAACCATTGGAGTGTTGAAGCCTATTCGCCTTGAGGGATCTTGTGTTTGACAAAGCAAAACATGCACAGTCTCATTTAACACTCCAAAAACCCTCCGAGTGGAAACCACAAAAAATTTATTTGATTAATTGGTTTCTAATCATGGTCATCTCAACGCCTGACGTATTCCAGTTGTATTCACTCAGCTGAATCTCCTCTATCGGATTCGCAAAGGTCAATTCAGTATTTTAATTACCAGAGTCTCACGTCTTTCAGCTTTTATGCCCTCTACAATTTTACCATACATGCCATTGTTAAAAACTTTTTTGTTGCTCGTCGTGGTTACCAACCCGTTTGCAAAATGTTCTGCTACCGAAAATAAAGGAGCCATCAACGAAGAGATCGTATGGTATTATGGGCAATGTTAGCAAATAAGTATTTTTCTATGTAACGAGTGATTTACTTTCCTCATCCTGTGCGCCAAACAATGTAATAACCATCGAAAAATTTAACAAGAATTGAATGATTCTTTTCTTCTGGAAAACTTGGAAAGTTTCGGTCATTCATCGCTTTCCACAGATTTTGTTTCACGCCTGTTGCAAGAGGTCAAATATCTCGAGAATTGAAATTCATATATTTAGATGGGTCTACTATGTGTACATGAAGCTTTCATTTAGAATTAATGCTTAAGCGTGGAAAAACGTTTTTGTAGTCAATTGTATTAATGATCAATAGTAATGACAAATCAGTTGGACCGTCCAGATCGTTATCTAGGATTCGAAATGAGGCTATCAGAGAATTCCATACTGGGTAGTTTAATTTTACAAATTGTGAATACACGTTAATCATTAACTCTATCTTAAGTCGTGAGATTGGACCATTTATTGCGCATCAGAATGTTGATAAGAAACAAGATATTACGCTATGCCTTTAATTGGGTACTGCATTAATATCTTGCCCAAAAAAACACATTACAAATTGTCTTTCTGCGGAAAAAAGCGTAGCTCAGGATAAGGAAGGCAAACTAATAAAAACAAAATTAATGTCTCCACTAGACTACGCAGTCATTATCTTATATTTCATTATTTAAGTTTGAGAGGTAAAAGCGCTGCACTTATGTTTCCCTATTTTCAAGTGCACATGAATCGTACATGAATTGTGAAAACGCCGAGAAAATGGAATAAGAGAAAGGAAACCAAAAACATGGCAAAGTGATTGTAATAAATTCAAGCATTCCACTTCTCTGGTTTGCCATAAAAAACGAAAATGAACCTTTTCTTACATTTTTTCCTCCGTTTTTGAATTTTCAAAGGTTTGAAATTAGTTTTCGAACGGCTAGGTCACAGCATGGAATCCAAAGAGGTGACAAGTTGTATATTTACTTTTTAATGGCGGGGGAAAGCTTATCATATCTGGAGTATACTTGTTAAAGTGATGAAGTTTTTACACAATGCTGGTATGGAATTTTATTATTTCACCAAGCTAACAAAATAACACACGCTATAATTGAAACCGTTAAAAGTTATGTTTGATAGTGTAGATAAGTAAATGTATATGAGCTTTACATATGCAACCAGGTGCCAACCAATATGTACTGCAAAACTAGTAGAGACATTTCAAGATGCATTCCGAAAAAAAAAAAATCTGTGAAGATGATTCTAAAGGCATGGCGCTCTATAACATAAAAACATGAAAATAAAGATAGACCCTCCGTAAGAGAAACAAACAAGAGATAAATCTCAATGCCGACGTTTTGAAGAAGAAATATATCAACACCAGTGTTTTTAAGCGAAATTCGACTTAATTATTGCCTCCCATTGCGATCACATCATCCTCCGGCATGTAAGCAGCATTGTTTTGTCCCGCTGGCTCGTCTTTGTTGCTGTTCGGAAACCGTTGCGTCCTGCGATACTTGACAAACAAAACAGCCAGAGCTACAACTGCAAACAGTCCAAATACTCCAGCGCCTGCTACACCACCGATCAGAGCTGTATGCATACCCTGCTTGGGCTCTGCAAAGACAAACAAGAATTAGTTACATTCCTCGAAGAATACTTACGTCGTAGCCTCAGAACAGTGAAAGTTTCGGTCAGCGCCGAGAATCGAGAGCTCTAGGAATAGAGTTTTGGTCAAGAGTCATCCTTTGAAAAAAATGGTTACAGAGGGGTGAAGGGGTCAGGCTGTTTACAAATGAAGACAGAAAAGTATATCAAAACAACCATAACGTTTCGATGTACAGACACGCTACATTAACGAATGCTTATTTCTGAAACCTACCTTTGGATTCTTCTTCTTTGGCCCCCTCGAACAATACAGGTCCACCTGTCAGAATGACTTTGTTTGTGCTTTCTTCTTGCTCTGTACCATCTCGTACTACGTCTCTCCTCTTTCTCTTGTTCTTTATACAGCCCTTACTACATCTGCAAAAAGTCAGTTGGGTTTTGAGTTACAAAGGACTGTGACATGGACGAGAAATACAGGCTAATGATCGAGAATACATTCCCTTTCTAACAGTCGCTGATCATGATACAATGAGCCAAAACGCGAAAAAGCGTGACCCGTTTTTCCATTTTTTCATTTCTCTCTGAAAGTCGTGGAAACCATCGATGTCGAATATAATTGTTAAAATGAACCTAGCAATGCCCTTGCTCACCTGGGGTCTTTAGGGCTCAGTGGTAGAGTATCGAAGCTCGAAGGTCCGAGTTTCCGGACTTTTAACGTTGACTTTCGCGAAAAGACGAAAAAATTTCTTGTGTTCATAATCGTGATACGTAGACGGCATGGTTTATGGTAATTATTACCCCATGCAGGTGGCATAGCAATACCACTGATCTTCCATTGCTTTAAAAAAAAGGAAAATGGAATGACACATTTGGCGACACCTGGCAGTCTAACAAAATAAACCAACTCTCTAGAATTTTAATACAGGGTCATTTTTCCGACTTCGCTTGTTTGCAATGCTACTGAAAACTCTGAAACCAACCTGGAATTAGGAGAATTCCGGTGACAGGCCAGCAATTCACAATGGAAGTACACAGTGCCATAGTCGTTCCAAAATCGGAGAGTTTTGATTTTAAACTGTTGGTATTGTCGGGTTGGATCATAACTGTAGTCAAGCGTTGAATCTTTGGGGCATCTTATAGTTAAAGACAATAATTAAAACAAGATCGAATGAATTGAATGAATATCCGTGTAAATATTAGAGCATCAATTTAAACTAATTCAGAGAGAAAGATGGCCCTATCATTGAGACTGTTATGACTGTTAAGGCCTTTTTAGTAACTGTTGACACCAAATAGACGGTCCTTATCACAGCTTTTAATATCTTGTTTCAACAATGTAATCAAGTAAAATGATTCAAATTACAGGAGGCAACAAATGTCATCGAGCTTGCACAACAAGGCAAGCGGAAGGTAGTGCGCGACGAACTCCCCTCAGGATTTCTCGCCTCCCACGGATTTCTCGCCCCTCGCGCTCGCCCCCCGCTCATCTCCGCGCGCCTGAAAATCACAAAGAAGACAAGGCGTTTTCTGCAGTCTTAGCTTAGCTAAATGTATCAGATCAGTTACTGGCTATGCTTGATCACGGCACAATGATAAACTAACCCGTTTTGAAGAAAGGTGTATTGTGGCCAAGAATAAAAGCTTGCGTCTTTAGTAGCCTTACAGTTCTCAGCCATAATGACCAGGTCAGCTGAGGACGCCACACTGTACCGTAAATAAACATATTCATTAAGATCCACCGTTAGAGGGTAGTCCTGCGTTGTGTAGGGCGTGGCAAACGAAGAACTCTTATAAAAGTCCATCTTGAAGGTGAAGGTACCATATCCCGCTAAAAAATGAGGAAAAGCAGGAAAAAGAGAATCAAGTAAAATTCTTTCTTTTTTTTGATCACTACATGCGGTCAAATAGATCATCCGGAAGGTTAATTGTTCATCCGACCGCACTGAATGCAAACAAGCCAGAATTGTAGAGGTCTCAAGTTCAATTGGACTATAGCCGTGGTTCCTATCCTCTATTGCATCTCGCAAAAACCCAGCATTCAGATTTTAAGAACTTCACCTCAAGGAGAAATTTTCAATTGAGTGTCGAAATTCATCCTGGTTTTAATGGTTTTCCTTTGCTTCTCTCTGTCACTGGTTTCAAATACAAATGCCACCTCTTGGCCTGGCGACACTCCATCGAAAAGAACTTTATCTGCATCTACTTTAGTACCCCGAGATAGTTGGCATTTGTGGAAGACGAGGTAGTCTAATGTCTGGAAACCGGATAGAAAGGTCTGATAATCAGCCCTGTCAATGCAATATTGCGAGGCAGGACACCTAGCTCCCTCAGTGCTCTTCCTCCACCCGGGAATACAAACGGGTACCGGCAAACTTGCAGGGAAGCCTGATGAAATTCCGAGGGATATTATTTGTAATTTACCTACATTTCGTCCGGTTCCGTTTTGTGTTTCATGCCAATTTATAATAGTAATAGGTCTGAATGGAGACCAATTCGGTCTTTAATCGTACGAGTGATTGACAAAATCGGGCGACCTCGAAGCGGGATTCTGATTTGTTGATCATGAGTATGACTACAGACAGAATTGGACGACACGAAGTTATTTTACCAATTAATCAAAACTATAACAAAATTAGAGAAAGAAAACAGGCATCACTCATACGTTTTTACACACAAAAAAAACTCTATGAAATGCGCGCTAACAGGGCGCGCATATGACGCGTACTGTCCACCTACCAGCAGGCATGATGTGTCAACTGTCTTATTACACTGTGCAATTACAAGCATGACTTGTAATCCTATTACACACGTCTGATTGGCTGAAAACGAGTGCATTTTTCATGTAACATGAGTACAAAGACAAAGTTGTAACACGAGTGCAAATTACAAATAGCGTGCGCGCTGCCAAGATTTCGTCCGTCTTCATGTAAATTATTAACAAGTAACATGATTTGGAGTGCAATTTGGTGTTAATAAGCACTTATAAATTTTTCAAAGACTTGTCTTTGCAAAATTTACACGTGCTTGCTAACACCAAATTGCACTCGTAATCATGCTGTTACCTATACAAATCGGGCTGGTTTTAACCAATCACGTTCAAGAATTTTGTTCTAGTTTTGATTAGACCAAAATAAGCCCAAGCCCCAGCTAAACCTCAACCAACTAACTCTGACTAAGACATCGAAGCCTAAATAAACTTATCTATTTCGTTTCATTTGAGTTACTTTCATTCCCGACGTAAATCCTCCGAGGTGTGAAGGCCAGGCTCAGTAGCTTCTTTCGGGAGTATCGGCAGTAAAATGGCAGTTTTATATCATGTGAACGAGTAACCACATTATCAATGATCAGAGCTGCTGCATGCACCTCATTCGAAAAGATCAGAAAATCTTCGGTTTCGTTCCGCAGCGTCCCGCAACTATCTAAAGACGTGCTGATCAAGAAGTGGGTGGCGTTCTCGGTGCCTTTACATGAAGGATAGCGCAAGTGTAGTTGTTTGGCTTTAAAGTAGTGGAATCTTCGCTTTTCCAAATACACCGTCATTTTTTTCTGCCCGCACGAAACACTTGCGGTTTGGTCTGAAATAAAAAAGGTTTAGGGACTTAAGAATAATTGAAGAAACTTATTTTAAACTCTTTTATGTTACTGGCGATCAAAGGGCAGACTGGAGAAAAGAGGCAAACACGCAACTGAAAAAATAATCAGCTGGTGACAAATGACTAGAGAAACATTTTTTTCAGTAAGAAACAAACACGCAAACAGACATCAATCATTTCTTACCAACACAAGTCATATTGTTTATCCCCATCGTCAATCCATTTGGACATCCGCAGTAGAATGTTCCAGGGATGTTGAAGCAATGATGACTGCAGCCGCCATTATTAATAGAACATTCGTTGATATCTAAAATGGAGTTGACACATGAACAACTCGATTTAAGAAAATAAATAATACCCAAATAGGATCAACGAAGCTTTTTACAGTGTACAGACAGAGTTTAATGGAGTTGGGGTAAGCAAGTGGCAAACGCATGGAACCCCACGTGAGAGGTTCGCGAGGGATGCGAGGCTTGACTGGGGGGCTGAGTGCGAGTCTGTTGCTGTTCTTGTGCCAAGGAATTTCGGACTAAGTGCTCCACTTTACCAAGGAGTTATAATTGAATGGATACCAGCATTTCCTTAAGGGAACTTGGTTGACAATGGGGGTTAACATGAGATGGACTGGTATCGAGTCCAAAAAGAATAATTTGTTAGAACAATAGTGGTCGCTTCTTTTCGCAAGGAAGCCGGTATAACCACCAGGTGGCTCGAACTGCCTCGACCATATGCAAAGAATGGCAGAAAATAAAACTGTTAAAGCGCTTTATTTAATCTAACTCCTTTTTATTAAGAAAGTTTAATACTTACAATTTATGAATCATAAAGATGAGTGTTACAATCGAGTAAATTGTTAGTTTATTTGCCGAAAAGAGCATTTTAAATACGGGAACAGAATTTTTCTAACTTATTTTGTTTCTTGCCTTTACAAGATTTTCCATTCGACTGCAGTTGATATCCGCTTGCACAAGAACAACTGTAATTTCCCTGAGTGTTGCAACAGACTTGATCACAACCTGCTGATAATATAAACTCCGGAAAGATTTTTGACCGGGCTGAAGCATTCGAATGCACTGAAGAGGAAAATTAAAATAGTTAGTTCAAGGATTAAAAAGGTTTTTAAACGTTAAACAACAAATATAAAATTTAAGCGGAGTAGCTTTCCACTGTCTACTGGTGCAAGTTCATGCAACTGATTTTGCGCAGCTAAACTGAAGTAGATGCAAATAGGGTGTGCTCTTTTGACAGATTGTGCATAAAAAGCACGACTTCCTTTCTGTGTCTTTTTAAAGCCAGGTACTGCTTGGTAAGCTTCAAAGATGATGAGTTTTAGACTTCCCTATGAGAATAAATTAGCCGAAAAAAAAAAAGGATGCGTTGTGTCTTGGAATTCTGAGTATTTCACCATTGTTAAAAGTCACCGTAAAGTAAAATCGAGCGGGTGAAAATCGAAAATTTAGAAACAGAGCTAACAGAGTATAAAACTCTGATTTCTCTTAAAAGCTTCATCTTGATTTCAGATGACTATATAGAGAACGGTTTATTCTTCGGGGAAAGATGTAACAACTCACCATAGGAACTTGCGTAGGCACATTCATTTACATCTTAAAGAGAAAGGATATTTGATTGATTAGCTGGGCAACCACTTGGTGAATGACACAGGGACGTACGGATGGATTGATGGGATGGACATATGAATGAAATACTTGTCTCTTAAAAAGAAATAATAATGCAATGTCTGACATCCTTGGTGTGTAACATGCCTGTGGTATAATTGTTAGAGTTCTTTCAGGGCATTTTGCATTGTTCACAAAGGGTTCCGGGCTAACAACATGAGTGTTAATCTATTGAAACATTTATACGAAGAAATTAACGTCGGATATACATAACTCATATTAAAAAATTTATGAAGAAAATGTGAAAGTGCTATCAGCGTACCTACACAGCTACGAAAGTTTGGCAAACTAAGCGAATATCCGAAGCGACATACACCATGTACATAGAATCTCCAAGCGTTTGAGGATGATATTCCGGGTGTGAAAGTGCCACCAGATGAACAGCCCTGTCCAACCACTACTCCTTTATCCATTAAGATTGCATATAACCCCTCCATGCTCAACACAGGATGGGGAATCAAAAAACGAAGTGTGGTTGAATTACTACCAATTGTCACGTTTTGAGAGAGTGCGTCCACTTTATAGACAGTTTGTCCACTGGGCAGCAAGACGAGTCTTATGTAAGACGATGCTCGAGGTTTTTTGATCTGTTGGAAAATTTAAAAACTATAAACCTTTACAAATTGCAGTAATTAAATTAGAGGGAAAAATTAACTCCAGCTGTGTCATTTCCGGAAGGAGTAAATGTGTCTTCTTCCACTGCCCACAGGACTCCGACTGGAAATTTGAACAGTTGTTCTTTTTGGCGGGGGAAAAACTAGAGAACCTGAGGTCCGGTTCAAACGTCGAACTTTTCATGCACCAAACTTAATTTGTTACTCGGGTCGACCCAAATAACTAAGATCGACCGTTGATTCAGACGTCGAACTTTTTTGTCGTACTTATTACGAGCGCTGCAAAAGTCGAAGCATCACTCCTAGTTACTTTTTTATTTTCGATGCTCATTATCTCTCCATCGTCTGCTGTCACTTTTCGCCCGCTATTTGTTGCCACACTTCTTCCACTGCTGGTACTGGAGTTGTGATCTTCCTTTACACAAGCAATGCAAAATGCAACGGATTTTCCAGCTTGCCAGCCAGGAGTTTCTTCCTCTTGAAACACAGAGCAGCGGTTGCAAACTGAGTTGCTACATTTTAAGCAAGTATATTTTGTCGTGTCAAAATACGAAAAAGACATGTCCATATAGGCAACCACAGCGTGCTTTCTCCGCCAAGTCGCAATTTTTTCCCACTCTCATGCGCATGCTTATGGCGAGAGAAGTGGATTATGGGATTGAAAAATGAATGACAATAATTTATGCATGAGGCTCCGCACATGAAAAGTTTGACGTTTGCATTGAAGTCGCTCAATAGTTGAACCGACCGACTGGCCATTTCGAACTTAATTCTTGGGTCGACCCAAATTACATCTGTCGAACTTAAATGATTCAAACATCGCGCCCCACATGTACTTTATTAGGGGTATTAGGTTCGGCACATGAAAAGTTCGACGTTTGAACCGGGCCTGAGAGGACTTTTGGAAAAAGAACGAGAGCCACCGAAAAATTCATCTCACAAGAAAGAGGCGTCAAGCTCCGCAAGTATACTTGAGCGGCAGCTCTCGGAGACGTGCGTTTTTACCTCTGCATCATTTTCTCTGACAGAATGGTAAACTTTATTGACTTAACTACGCGCTGTATTGTACCTGTGCAGAAATTTGATTGATAGATTACGGACAACTGAAAAGATGCAGGGAAAATAGGGATCTATTTGTTGTATACAATAAACAGACAAAACTAATTCCTAGTAACCTAGCGTAGCCGTCTCCTCGCTCGTGAATCATGGATAAAAAGAACTCAGAATGCGTCAATTACATAAAAACATATTACCGATGTTTTGGGCTATGAACTTGCCAAAAGCGTGAAATGAAGAATTTGTAAATAAGCGCTCGAAAGTGAGCAAACTAACCGATAAATTCAGCCCAAAGTGATTAATGAATATCTGCCGCATGCAGACTGTTTCATCGGAGAAGAGCCCGACCTAAATTGCTACACTACTAACGTCATTTCTTTTTACCCCACAAAGTAACCCCTCAACCGAAAGTTAAAATTAGATGGCGAGTGAGACACTGATCATGTAACCTTACCAATCGGTCAAACTGAACGCTCCAGTTGGAATAACCTGATCCAAGTCTGCTGACTGGTGCTATGGGTTTGCGACTCGCTAAAATAACTTGGGGAGTACTGCCTGAAAAAAAAGTTTAGTTATAAATTTTTGAACCTCTTTTTACGCTTTTCACCAACACTTTGAGAGATAGTTCATATTACATGTTTCTGATGATACAAATTTGCTTTCAAGTCGAATTCGTGAAACAAAAGGATTTCCAAGACTAAACTTTGTTACGAATGATATCTAGGTTATAGTGACTTCACTGCCCCGAACGGAAAGTCATTGATAAGTAAACAAACTAAAGGGTTATCATATTGGTAGCATTTGTTGTCGAGACCATATAAAATTTTTTTGGAACATTTTAGGTGTTACTCAGGGGGCGTTATTTGAGTGAACTTCATTATAAAATCAAAATTTGGAAGATGTAGTTCCCACTATATTTCCCTCTAAGTTTAACGAAAGGCTTCACAATCTTTTTTTTTTATTCGATATATGTCAATGTGTGATCGTGTTCACCTAACTGGCAGAGTCCTCGTTAATGTAAATTCGATATTAACGCCACACAATGTGAATTGAGTATCTACTTACTCATGCCGACAAGAATTGTCACACATCGCCACTCACTTTCCAGTCTGTGAAAAATACACGAAATAAGAGTAATGGGTGAATAGAGTAAACGAAAAAAAATGAATGATGAAAATTAGCAACAGCTGATCAGAGGAAAGGAAGATATCACAAGGAGTTAAATAGCATTCAAATTAAAAACAAGCAAACTGCCTGAAGCTGGAAAAAACGCGAATCAGCTGTCAATTCGAAAAGAAGAATTTTTCAATTTTATACGATTTGAGATTAACATTTGAAAACTGTTAACCGCCTGAATTAATATACTTGGGGTTGATGTCCTTACCGCCTGTAATTCTTACCCAGCAGAGTCTATTGCCTTAAAGCAGAACAACTGCTGTCCAATTTGATACTGACGTGGGTACCAGGTGACATTTCGGTAATAGATTTGTCCTTGATTGCGTAAAGATGTAAGTTGCATTCCAGATGGAGAAGCAGTAGTTATTTCCACAATGCTGAAATGAATGGATTAAATGAAATATTGTGTCGATGATATTAACTTAGATACCGAGGTCTTTTCAGTTCCCGTTCGGGCATGAAGAGTGACATTTCGTCGTAATACCAATGCCTATGTACCAGTAAGCCATGGCGGGGTAATCTCATAGTCATTTGAATTCACAAAATGTGAATACCAATGCCTATGTACCAGTAAGCCATGGCGGGGTAATCTCATAGTCATTTGAATTCACAAAATGTTTTTCACTTAAGTACCACTTGGTGGAGAAGTTAATTTGTTTTTAAGCCCTCATTTCTTCCAAAATGTTCTCCTCAATCAGAGTTCGAAGCGACTTTGCATCACAGCTTATTTTTCACTTTCTTCTTAGCTTGTGAGCATTCTCTCATTGACCCTGGCGTTACGAGCTCGAGTTGGCGAGCTGTTTTAGCGTGTGAGGGCTCTGGCACGAAAATGTTCCAGAATTCTGACAGACTTTTTCGTTCGGAACCTTCATATACATATGTCCTCTGAGTCAAAATTTAATTTTGAAACTAAAAACTAAAACATTCGAAAGCAACTACTCTAGTTCGCTAAACTTACGACTTTGAGAGATCTGCAACCTGCACTTCTATCACTGCAATATATGCAGAGCCAATCGAGACATCAGAACATTCACCGTCTTTTGGGGTAGATGCTGTATAGACAGGCTTTTTATGACAATTGCCTGCATGGTTACCAATTACCATGACAAGAAACTGTAATGGGATACCGCTGAACGGTGTGACGCTACCAAAGTTTGTAGTTCCCGCTGGAAAGTCTTCTAAAGTTAATGCCACTGCATAAATTCCACCAACTGCTTGTCGTGATCCATTATACGTCAGAACGCAAGAAGTCTGCCAGGGAAAGTTTATATTAAGAAATAACGCTACGGAGAGTACCAACATACGATTTAAAACTCTCTCATATAATGTCCTGATACACTTCCATTCTGGTGTAATATCAAGGTAACAAGCTTCAGGCGACGAGTTTATCCACCATCATTTACTTGCTTGATAATAACTTGATATTGTAAGGAGAAATTATATTTTAATCACTGTTGGGAGTTATAGACTTAGCCTTCTTTAACGCCTGCAAGGCCGAATTCTCAAAAACCTCCAGCTTTGCTCCAGCACAAGCTCCAGATCTTCTCAATCTTTTGACCGGAGGGCTGTTTCAATTATCAAATGTGATAAGGGCATTGCTGCCCTTATCACATTGCGTTAAAATCGAAACTGGCGGATGATAGGTTATCCTTCCTTTAACTAAATAAATCTGATTTTCTGTAAGGTTGTCTCTCGAAAAGTTCAGTAAATGGTTTTAGCCAAAATCCTTCTGATACCGGCTTTTTTATTTTTTGATTAATTTTTTTCAACCTGAAGTCACTTTCGTTATCAAATACCTCATCCAGTGTACCGTATGGAAAACTGGTATTGTCTCTACGAGACTCCGAAGTAGTCGCAAAACGGCATTTCACTGTATCTCCATCCGGGTCTTCAACTGGAATTCTGAATGACTGACGGCAACCTCCTGGAAATCGAACAATGGCTGGGCTTCTTGTTACTGGGGAAGAATTAATTTTGCCATTATCTGATCGCGGCGAAAGGTTAATGGTAGTTTCTACTCTCCAACTTGTAGAACCACCATAATGACTAAGAGCGATCCAACAGCAACCTGAAAAGCTTAAATCAAAGAGAACTTATCACTAAAATCTTGTTTTTGTTTTTGGTCAGCCAACCCTCAAAGGGTGTGATGGTGAAGTTTATTCTTGATTTTTACACTGTTAAAAAATGCATCAAAACTACATTGGTACCTCTGAATATCAGTATCCATTACCATGCACATGCTATGCAAAATTGCTACACAAATAGATCAGATGCTTTTTAATCGTGAAGAACATTAATCGGCTTCCGTGAGATATATTCAGTTTGAGTCGAACGCATGGGAATCCCTCATGGACATACCTCACATGCCATTCCTTTTCGCTGTTATTGAAAGTATGCGTGAAATTATTTTCACCCACTGTCCAATCCTCGGTGGTGCTGTAGTCTGTACAGTAGAAGTTAGTATTTCCGATGGCATTCGACCCACATACAGGATTAGGAGAATTGGTGCATGTTGCATCCCATGAGCTTCCGAAAGAAATGAGCTGATTGCTGCTTATCGTACTCTGGTCACAGTAAAGATCAGCGCTGTACGATCGCCTCCATCCGATGCGAAATCGAAACTGTAACTAAATTAATGATAAATAGGTGTTAGCAGAGTGTTCGGCCTTTGTTATCAAGGCTATCAGAGTGCCACCATCCTTCATTGTCCTACGCTAGGACAACTTGTCTAATTGAATTTCAGTAAATCATTAAAGAGCGGAAAGGGGATAGAATCATTGTAGTTGCCTGAAAACATAGCACAGTGGTACTGAATATCCATTTAATACATGCACCATTCTTTCAAAAAGACACCTGCATGGACTTATTGCAGGCATTAAAATAATAAAAACAAACAAACACACAAAAAAGTGACAAAATAACATCAAACTGAACTTTGGAAAACATCATACGAGCAACCAATTAGGAGACCATGGAGCCAATGATAAGTTTTTAAAGCTTTTCTTTCAGAAATCCTCTACTGCTACTACTACTACTACTACTACTACTACTACCAACAATATTAATAATAATAATTATAATAGTCATAATTACTTATTAGCTTATATAGCACATTCTACATGGCGTAATCATCATCTGGAATTAAAAAAAAACCCGCACTAAGATAATCTTAGCTTCTTCATTCAAGAAATAACTTTCAGTCTCTTGCCCTTTCCCTAACCTCCCCTTCTTTCCCAACCTGGTGTGAAGGTTTCTGCTCATGTTACAGACACAAGCCATTTTAAATGAATTGCCAGTGTAAGAACAGCACGCACAGTTGAAAGAAAATACATCAATTTGCTTTAGTAGAACGGCTCACTTATTTTTAGGAAAAAGGAATCCAATAACGATGAAATGTCACCTTGAAGATATCATCTTTTTGTTAAGAGAGCCAAGAGCCAAGCCTCTACAATATTTGAATGCACCATATTTCGTTTTCAAATTTAGTGCATTGTTACGAAAGTTGATCCGTTCTCATCTGCTTCTATTCCTTACCCCCCAAATAAACCGTGAACCTGCGAAGAGTCATTTTAATCATATTCAGGTAGAAGTTATCTTCCTTGAGTATGGGCTTGGGGTGTTTATCCAATTGGTGGAATAGCAAATGTTTGAGCAAATGTTTGTAAACGTTCCAAGCTTACTTGCACCACTCCCGCTCTGACACATAGTTTGGGGGGGGGGGGGGGGGGTTGGAAGGTGAAGAAGAAGGGGAATTGATATTTATAAAATGTGCGACATCATCTTCAATTTCGTAATTTTCTCCGAAAAACGACAGATGTCACTAGGTCACTGCGTGAAATAATGTTTTGCAATGGTGGGTGATCCAGTTCTCATCAATAGAGATCAATTTTACGGCATAGGAATCGAATGGTGAACTAACTATTTGATATGTATTTACTTTATCTCGAGCTCAAAATTATTGATGAGTGATAAACAATTCTCAAAAATTGCCATCATCGGAAATCGTTAATGTGCAAAGTTCTCCTTGAATTCGATTCAGTGAAACTGTGGGAAAACATTTCGATTGGAATTATTTGAAAAAGAGACGTTTTAAGATAAAGATGGTGAAACATTTAAAGCACACAGGGAAAAGATATTATTTCACTGGCTCATCAATTGGAAGGACTGTGTGAAAAGTCATTAATTTCACGATTTTGTACAGACAAGTCACTTCTAAACCAGTCAGATAATTGTTATAACACGTAGTAATAAATTGATATTTTCCTAATTCCTCCCTCTGCTGTATTAATTTTCTTTAATATACGAAATCAGCTTTGAAGAAGTCGGCTCCAGTTTTTTTTGGTTCAAAAGAATGTAATTGTGGCGCCCTTGCTTGGGAAATTAATTTTTTTAACTACATGACCTTTATTTTTAAATTCAAATCAAATACGCATGTACATATGTAACCAATTCAGACATTTGAAGCACATGAAAAAACAAGCTAATAACAGACGTAGAACGTACGTTATAATTCCTATGCTGTGACATTTTATTTCATTAAGGTTCTTTGTATTTTATCCTGATATGACATCTTTTCCTGGTCACTCTTCACGATAAACGCAGATTGCATATCCGGTGCATATTGAGTGTAAAAGGCCGCTTGTTAGTCAACTTTATAAATTCTAACCACGATAAAGATCATCTTACCATCCATGAGAATCAATTTGTTCAGTGTGGTGATTGATAAATCAACTATTGTCTTTCAGCAAAGAATTACACCCTACTGCAATTGGCAGTTTGCCTTCATTTTTGCCAGACTGATGGCATTTTTATCTTGATATGCGTCTCGTATCGAAGAACACCCCCCCCCCCCCGTCGATTCTCCAAATGAAAACAATCTAGTCTCGGCTATCATTGCCTTATATAATATACATTTAAATGTCAATTTCGAACCCGATTTTTATCTCGACATTTTTTTTAGTTTCGTTTCAGTAATAAGTTGCATTGGAGTTCGAAAAAAACTTACTTAGCCCGCACGACCAAGTATAGTAGGTAGGTCACACATGTATGTATTGTGTACCCATAAGTTACCGATATAATCGCGCAAATTGCGAAGTTCAGTATTTTAAGCACGGCACTAACAGCAATGGCAAACGCGAAGATTGAGTTCCGTTTTTAAGTTTTAAATTCCCTTAATTCCTGTCACGAGGGTCATCTCGGTCAGTTTTCCAAATGGTAGCGAGTTTAGAGAACTATTTTGATTCTGCTTGATGTCGCGATTAAGAACTAAAGTATAGGTAATGATTTTTGGTCTCTACAAAATAATAGAAAGGGAAAGTTGGCACACAGTGAATAAAGCCCGGTGCCGCTCTAAAGGCAATGAGCGTTAATTAAGTATTTCGAGGAGACAGTTGACCCCGCTCACGTATGGCGCGTCGGAAATTGAAGCAGTCCAACTTCCTTAAAGTACATAAAAAAATTGTGTTGTTGTAAAAACATTTGTCTGTTTGAACCTGTGAAAGAAGAAAAACATTTTTGCCCTTTAGAGATATCTTTACTTATTGCAAACTGGCAAATCTTCGTAAGGACTCAACTCTCGCGGTTTATGTATCAATCTTAGACCCTGCCTCTAAAGATGCGAGAGGGTTAAGTGTGCAAACCACTCTTAAATTTGGGAAATTATGTTTCTCGAAGTCTCCTACTTCACGCATGTATCGAAATTTACCAGCGAGGAGTAGAACTTTTGCGAAGAAAATCGACGAATTGCCTTCTGAACTGATTCTGGGACGTAAAATCTCCTAATGTGGGACACAGCCCACTTTGGTCAGAATATATCATTTGCAAATGTTTAAGTTCATTTCGTTCTTTTTATACTTAGCCAAAACACTTAAACTAAAGTTTATGACTGTTTTCACAACGACTGTATCAAGGCTTATGGTGGTACGTTTTTTTTAGAGTTATATTCCAAGCCTGTTACGCCAGACACCCAAAAATGTTTTTCCTCTTTGCATCATGACTGCTCGCCAGATCTCGGAGAAATTAAAACGTGCATGATGTTCGACGGAAACACTTTTTTTTTACAATGTATTCTTTTTTTTTGTTTTTAAATACAAATAGATAAAAGATAGCCAAAACACCTCTAATTAGGAACATACTAAAAGGGCCAAGCTCTGACCGACCTTGGACTTTCAAACTATTCAAACAATGGAAGCACATGACTAGCATGATAAGCTCGTGATAAATATGCTGCGACATGATAGGAACACCTAACATTTACATACCTTACAACAGTGTAAAGGGTTGCCTTTAACCTGATGTTACCTCGCCATATAAAGTTTTCTAAAACTCTGAGAGCAGCTTTTTGAATAATTCTTACAAAGTGACCTTCGTTTCATTAGCCTTTTTTTTTTCTTCTCGACACCCTCAATACGTTATCCATTATCTAACAAAAGGTTTATAAGACTGCAAAAACGTATCAGCTTAAGGGCGTTGCCTTAACAAACACAACTTTTTATCAGCTTCTTAGTTTAAAAGGAAATGCATCGAGGCTGTAGGAGAGAATGTTTGGTGATATCTCGGGAATCTGGACTAAAGTTCTATCTTTTGTAATTCATTTTTCTACCTTGATAATTGCGCATCGTTTACCGAAAAGGAGTTTTATCTTGCAAACGCAAAAGGGAACTACTTTGTGAACTTTGTTTTCACGTACATATTTCCGAATCTCTCTATATTTCCATCTTGAAACTTAATTTCACCTAAAAATTCAAGTTACTCGATTGCAATTTGTGTGGGGTAAACAATTTATCTATCGTCATTCAACTATTGCCTCTTTTTTCTTTTTCTACTCAAGAAAGAAATTATTTCAGGATCGTTTTCTCTTAAGTTAAGACAAAGCTGAATGGCTTTTTAGAATGCTAAGAAAAACATGCAAATTAATTCTAAAAAATCGCCTTAAGGTGGAATTAGGAAAGATTTTCACAAATTCCAAGAGCATACAGACTTCCATACAACTCAACGTAATTAAATTGGGTAACTATATAGTAGAGGATCGCCAACTTTTTGAGGCTTCGTAGAGATTCTCTTACAAAAATTACCATACCTTATTGCTGTTAGAATTATCTGGAGCCCACATTATACTGCCGTGTCGGAAGTGCGATGCTTCAGTCGTAATGCAGACAAGCACAAGAATGAAGATCCACCAAGCTAGTACACGGCACTCCATCAGCTTTGACCGTAAATTTTAAAATCAAAAGTGTTGAACACTAAATATATTTACAGTGCTCAGCTTGAAGAGTTTACAATTCAACAGAGGCCGAAGACCTTTGAGTTTTATTGAGCAACGAGACAACTTTTGATACGGTCTTATCACATGATGCGTTTAACAAAAGGGTTCCTGTGTGTTTCAGCTGGTTCCAGTCGATAAATAATGGTAATAAGATCGGGTGGAGTCTGTAACTCGTGCGAGCATTTAAAAAAATGGGACATCCGCAAAGCGCAAAGCGGGAGTTCGATTTGTCAATCACGAGTAAGCTCAATGACCGAATTGGACGACAAAAAGTTATGTTACCATTTAATTACAATCATTACAATTTCCGCGAAAACCCATCTATTTATTGAAAGAAGAACTTGTAATAGCAGTTTTTGAACACTGCACTCAGCCATTACAATCTCCTTTTCCTTCTCCTCTTCCTATTTCTTTTTTTCCTCCATTTTTCGGAAATCCCCAGCTCCAGATGGCAAGTTGTTGTTATGGTTTGTGAAATCAATTCTGTGATTGGTGGACCTATTTGTATGTTCTTAGTGTGATTGGCTGATGTAAATGTCTAAGAATTACAGGCGTCCGATTACAAGCAACCGTCCAATTACATCATCGTTTTCATCTAGCAATGGTGTGCTTTTCTGACATGCATGTTAAGTCGCTCTCAGTGGCGGATCAGGTGATATGAACACGAAAATAACACGACTTTTATCCAGGAAAAGAAGGTAAGTATGAAAATTTGGTAATTTCCTTGCCACGAATTCTTCTTGCAATAAATTTTCTTTAAAAAAATATTATGAAAAATCCTGTCTTCATCACGTCTCATCCCCAGGGTCTCTCCTTCAGTAAAGGAAGGCGGAAGTAACATTTGACAATTCCCATATTACTTTGCAAGTGGTTATAATGGCGTCAGTCTCGTGGGTTGTATGGTAAAGCCTACAGAGTGAATCTTTTAATGTTTTTTTTTTTTATTTTTAGCGCCCAAAACAATTTTCTGGGATCGTTTTGAATGCTACTTGACCTACATCATTATGTTTGAAGGCTGGAATCAAGGAAAATTAAAGATAATTGTGTGTCAATGACGATTCCGTGGAGAATTAGAAATTTGGTTGCATCCAACCTGGTAAGATTTATACAAAATAAACTTGTGTGACATTAATAATAGTTAAAAACGTTATGTTAAGTCAGGTAGGCATATTAGGTTTATTTAAGATACGCTTTCAAACTAATGTGATGGTGTTGTGTTAACAATTCTTTGAAAAATTACCCGCTATTTTGAAACTCGGTAATAGGCTTGTCCGATTATTTTAACTTTGCTCTCCTTTGCCGTGGTTAATTTTAAGACAATAGTTCAGCTTTCTGGTGAGATAAGCAATTTTTTTTCAAAAATGGGTAAGATTTCTACAGAATCCCTAGACTTCATTGTGTTCTTGGATACGAGGAAACCATTATTTTAGTAAAAACAATAGATTTCCTTTCAGACTACGGCTTTGGTTTTTAATAGTATCGGATCATGCAAATTTTTTTCCCATTAAAAACCTATATGGTTCACAAAATGTTTTAAAACATAATAATTTTCACTTGATCATCCCCTCTCCACCTCTAATAAACCCATTATATTTAATTTAACCCTTTGACTACCAGAAATGACTAACATGTAACTTCTTACAATACCCATACATTATCCAGCAAAATAGTAATGAGGATACTTGTTTTCTTTTGAGTACGGCCTGATCACTAATATAATCTCCCCTTACATTCCAGGGCCATCTTGGTTAGCGAGAGAAAACCTAATTTCCACTTATTTAGTTAATTCACTTCCACAAGCTTTGCATGCAGCTTGCTATTGCACATTTAACAAAGTTTTATAAGTAGCAAAAACAATTGCTTTGCAAAATAATGATAAAGAAAGGTCTAAGGTCTTCCTCTTTACCATAAATTTTTACTGCTGTTTGTACTATCCTGCTTTGGACTACCAAAGTTATACAACATGTTAAAGACATTAATTTAAAAACCCTTAATTTAAATTTATTTTTCTCTTTGCAAGTTTTTTCCCTGTCAGTTTTCCTGTGTTGGGATGATTTTGCCCCAATAATTATACCATGTTTGCTCCTACCTTTACCTGTGTAACCCCAAATATTCAATTCATTTCCAAACAGTGGAAACTTTAAGTGAAAGCTATAACGAATAAAGCTGGGGATAAAAAATATCCATAAAACTGTTGTGGAGAGTACAAAGATGTGTGCACTCTGATTGGCAGAAGATTGTGACATTTCTTGCTATAATCAACTTGCACCAAGTGATTACAGCGAGGGGGCTAAATTTCAAAATGTTCACCTTATGTTTTGTCAGAAGAGTGATTTACATGAGGACGGGAACATCAGTTGACAATGACATGCACAGCAAAAATATGAGTAAGAAACTGAGTCAAGAACGTTGTCTCATTGTGTCTCAAAAGTGACTTAGCGGCTGTTGCAATGGACAGTCAATGTTATGTTTGTTCTTGAATATCCTAACCTCAGCTCTTTTAAGATCACCATCACCTTTGAACTTTCAGTTTTAAAGACCACCCTAAGGACAACAAAATTATCTTCTTTGAGAGTTCTGTAACAAGCACAAACAGAGGATAGTTATATAGATGCTGCATGTAAGTTGGTAATATGAATCCACATGGGTGATTAGACTTTGAAATTATTCCATCCCAGTTCAGTCTTGAGTCTGCTGATTCATCTATGAAATTTTGATATTTTATTCTCAAATTTTTTATATAATGAGTTCCTGTTTAACCATGAACAAATGAAGTGTACTCAAACTAATCACCCAAAAAATGGCTTGACTTAGGAATAAGACTTCATTCCTTTTCTATTTTTTTCATTGTTTAATTTTTTTTTCTTTTTAAGAGTAAAGTTTATCAAGACTGAATCAAATTGATAAATTTAGAAAGCTATGCCAAAATCAAGTTGATTGTCATTTTCTTTCATAGGGAGAGCATGACCTTCTTGTCTTAGTTTTCACCAGTACTTATCAAAAATTTAAGACATTAAAAGTGCAAACCCAAGCTATTCTCAAATTTTTATCTCTGCCTTCAATTTGCAGAACATTTTTTAATCACGGTAAAGATGATAATGACAACAAATAACACTGGATAATACAGTAGGTAAGCTTTGTGATATTTCATTTTGACAAACTTCAACATGAAGCAAGTTTAATTTAGTGATGAATTAATTTACGATAAAATTAACTGCATCCCATTTGTAGAGTTTTCATTCAGGGTTAAAGAAATTTATTAAAGGAAAGTCCTTACATTGTTTAGAGCCTTGCTCAATTAAAAGTGAACTGAGCCTAGAAATCTTGGATGGCTTATACTAACGATCACGTTTCCTTTTGGGAATCCAGAATAAATGTAGTCTGTGGTAAATTTTTGCAAACACACCAAATAAAACAAAGAAAGGGACCTGGTTATCTTGGAGTTCTGAAATCATTCCAAACAGCATTATCTCATTTATAAGAGCACAAGTTACACAAATCCCAGGTGTTTTGATCATGACGAGAACACCAGTGAAACGACGCCCTGAACTTGTTGGGGAGAATGGCAACTGACTAACACCAAAAGTTGAAGTAGAGTCATGTCCAGATTATCTGTGCACTTTCCCACTCTAAAATGATGTTCCAGTCCTCTTGTTAAGTCACTTTAGTGTTATCAAGGAACTAATAACCACGATAGAAGAAAACTTAATTCTAAAGAGCATAAAAGATGCTATTAAGTTTGATGTAACACTTTGGAAAAAAGATATGATAGAGGTTTTTGCTGATTGGATTAAATAAAGCTGCTGATTAAATTGTTGTGAAAACTTGCTACATATCTCTATATGAGTAATCAAAACAATTGTAATAGAAAGGTTTTGACAACAAAATAAATATCATGAATATTATTGAATAGTCCCCTTGCCTTTGTCACAGGGATTGTTAAACAATATTCACTTTGCCTTCAGGGAATAATTGTTAAAGAGATCTTTTTGTTTGAATCAGGACAGATAAGTTGATTTATTGATACTTAAAACAATAATTGAGGTCCCCATAATATCATTCTTAATTAAATAAATGTTTTACCCTTAGTGTCAACACAACCCCCTAAAACAGTAAAATTATGCTCTTCCTTCCCTTGCGAACTGAATTCCCAGTTTTCTGGGAATTCCTAGGAATTCCTAGGAATTCCTAGGAATTCTCAAAAATTCCTAATTATGCAAATGACCCTTGCAAACCGAATTCCCAGTTTTCTGGGAATTTCTCGGAATTCCTAGGAATTCCTCAAAATTCCTAGGAATTCCTAGGAATTCCCAACTATGCAAATTAACTCTGATTTAAAAAGCTTGGAATTACTGGGAATTTCTGGGAAAGGAAGACTCCAGTTTTGTGAGGACTTGGAATCCCTAGGAATTCCTAGGAATTCTCAGCTTTACAAACTACCTATAATTTAAGAAGTGTGGAACTCTTGGGAATTTCTGGGAATTGAATTTGAGGCAATTTTAATACCCTGAGGTCCACATAAATTCTAAGAAATTCTCAATACCTTGAATGTGAAGGTTTTAAGAAAAAGAGTAATTTCAGAGGCTTAAAACTTTGGCTCAATAAAAGGTATGCTATACAAAACTTACCAAGAGATAAACATACATGTACATGTTTATAACTTAAAGATCATGAAATTTATTACTCAAACTAAGTTTTAGTAAATCTTTACATTAATATGGATTTTCTCATGAACCAGCTGTCAGTTATGTTAAATGGAAATTGCCATCTTCCACAATAATTAACAATAATTACATTGTTATCTTACTTCCCTAACCTACATTACTGGTTGCCTTTGTAAGAAAACCTTGGAACAGTCAAACTCAGTTGCCTCAAACGCTGTCAGAGACTTTTTGTTGACAATACTTTTAGCAGAAATTTCATGCCTTAGACAAACAAATTCAACACCTAATTAATCTTTCTTTTTTCATGATTGTTGTTGCTGCTTTTTTTTGCAGTTTTTTGCTCTATTTTCATGACTAATTGCTGTAATTTGTTTTGCTGTTTTTATTCTTACAAAACATTTTTATAAGAAAAGGGGAACATTGACTACCTCTGTCTTATCTGCATGCCAAATGTTTGCAAAGTGTGTGGATGATCCACAAGTATTGGAACTCTTGCAAAAATGTTTTGTAAGAGTTCCAATACTTGTGGATCATCCACACACTTTGCAAACATTTGGCATGCAGACAAGACAGAGGTAGTCAATGTTCCCTTAGAGGAAAAACACCTTTTATATGACGTCTTCAATTTACTTTATTTGAAACTCTGATCTGAAAATATTTGTCAACAAGACTTGTTAGTAGTGAGAAGTACCAATCAAGTTTCCTTTCATAACTTAATTTCTTAAATGTCCCAATCACTGGATCTCCCAAAAAAATATTACATCTTTTTATTTTTGGTGCAAATTACAAGTCCTTCTTTATATAAAAATGAAAAGTGATAGTCACACTTCAATAATAACAGCTCTTAAGTTTACTTGTTGTTCTTCTCTGTCTGTCAGCTATCAACAAGATTGTTTTATACTTCGGGTAGTGCATAACTATTTGTGGACCAGAGTTCCAACGCACCTCTGTAATCGCATATAGCTACTCCTGTCTCTTGTACAAATGTTTCTCCTTTGTAAGACGCACTCTACTCTGTTGTCAATACTGCTTTAAGTTCATTGGAAACGACTGACTGAGGAATCGAGATGGCGGTGTTGGAACGTGTTGCTGAACGCTTGCTACGGTCAAGCTTTGTAGATTTAGGTACTGGTACACTGGGATCATCTATGTATCTCTTATATTTCCGAATGTGGTATCCTTCTTTTATAAATATGAGGGTAAAAGACGATTTGTAGTCGTATTCAAAACTGTGATTGGCTTGTGTTATTTCTCACCTTGGCCATTAACACAACTCAAGTGAGTTTCGAGTCTTTGTTTCCTCGACAACTTTCGGCCACAAATCGTGCATTTGTAATACGATCGATTCTTTTCGATTATTTCTACATACAGTGAGCTCACATCTTTATTTATATCACCAAGCTATCCATCTTCTAGAAGCAGAGAACCGGTCGGAGAAGTCAGAATAAAGTTAGGCGCTTCTCTTAACACTGCAATCGGCAAGCCAGCGGATTCACTTTTCTAGCCAATGACAAGTCCTAAACGATCCACGTGATCATGCGCGTGATCGGAAATAAAGACGACTCCATTTGGCGCTCATCTTTGAATGTACTTTTCATCGGTTGATCGCTTTTCTCAACTGTTTTGCTTAATATAACATTTCTAAAGATAGCTTTTATTGTGGTTCAGTGGGAAAACGAGAATAGCGTGAGTGTTGTAAAAGAAAAGAAAGTCGTTGGCGCCGTGGAGTTAAAAGAAAGGACAACAGTTGACATATTGACTGGTACAAACAAGGGTCGAGTGGCCATCTGTAAGGCTACGATTTTGAAAGTTTGAGGTGAGTAAAAATTGCGATATTCGTTACGTGATCAAAATCTTATAAAAGAATAGATGTAGCGGGTTGAATTAAGCTTACATAACGCTCGGCGCAACTGAAACTAGAATAATTCTGAGAATCGAATCGGTCACTTGCATGCCGCAGTTTCTTAAGCTTATGCTTTACAATGAAATAAACCTATCAGTAAGGTTTCAAGATTCCTCTAGTCACGTTTGGGAACATTCAAGATTCATTATAGGAACTGTTATTAAACAAACCTTAGTACATAAAGAAGCCCTCCTTGGTAAAAACAAAATAATGTATTCAGCCCTTTTTTAGTAAAATCAATGAGAGAGATGTACTAACTCCAATATAAAAGTCACTCAATATAACAGAGATTTCTCAATTTGAGAATCCAATGAATGCCCTTTTCCTCATAGCCATCTTAAAAGCCTAGTCTGAGCTTTAAATATACATATTTTAATATATTATTTTTTTTCAAATTCAGATGTCAAGGAATCCAGATACAAAATGGTCAAGGTTCTTGTTGACAACCTCATTCAAGGCCAACTCATTGTGAGCCCAGGAAAAAAAATACAAACAGTACAAACAGCAGCTAAGTTTGCAGTTTAGGATAACTTCATTCTAATTTATTGTTACAGTTACAACAAGATTTAAATCAAAAAATCAATTTTATTTGTCTGTAATTAGCCCCTTCACTCCCAAGAGTGCTTGGTTTTCAAATATAACTTAAGATATTGTATTTTATGGAAAAGAATCCACAGATTTTATTCACAATTTGTGTCAAACCAAATTTAATGATTGATTAGAACTATTTTATATGAATAGCTGTAATTGAGGATTAATCCGTATGAAGTTTTCAAGAAAAGAAAAATAAATCAAATTCCATCCTAATATTACCACACATTGATGTTAATTAATCAAAAATATTTTACATGTAAGCCTTACTTAAGCTTCTAAATAAATTTCATTGAATACTTGAATTTTAGCTGGGTTTTTTTTTATTTAAAGTATTTATTTTATATCATTAGCCTCAAATTTTTGCTTAAAATTCCCAGTAATTCTTAAACATTCCTAAAAATTCCCAAAAATTCCCAGAAATTCCCAGAAATTCCTAGGAATTTTTTAGATTTACAGCTTTTCAGGGAAAGTCATTGGTTCCTAGGAATTCCAAAAGCCATTTCGCAAGGGTTAGCAATTCTCTGGCCACACTATAGGCCATTTTCATAGGCTTTGAAAAGATAAATTTGATCTGAAATTTATTTTATTATGAATTGAATTTGGATATCTTTGGAATAATGAACAACCATGAACCTCACTGGCGATGAAAATTATGTAGCGTTACCTGAGTTGATAGAATCAACATTGAACACCACTGTTCATTTCGGAAACCAACTAAATTAACTTATCTACTCAAACATTTGAACTAAACGAAGGTTTCTTTTTGCACATGTAACTAAATCAGTGAATCACATGTAAGTCAATCAAGAGGTAAATGCATGTATTAGAAACTTGCAACAATAACATGCTTTTACAGAATGATGTTTATTAAGTTTTTGGGTCAGTCCAAACTTTAAAGGTAGTTAAGGTACAGTGTTACTAGTTTTTCAAATGTACCATGAACATACTGCAACATAAAAAAGGTGTTAAACTATGGCCAATTATCTTATTAAGTTCCAGAGTAACAAAATGGCTATGTGAGTCAACAATTGCCTCGGAAATATATCCTATTAGACATTTTGGTGTTTAGTATCAATGACATTTTTTATGAGTTGTGCTTTATTTTGACAAGCCTGCAGAGCAAGACAAATTAAAAAATTTAAATTTTTTTTTTGCATTTATGACAAAGTGGTGAAAGCATGGCAGATAGAGTAGCATAGCATTTGCAGCTGAGTAGTTAAACAGTGTTTTTTTTAATTTAAAAGGAACCAACTGTCCAAATACAGCATGAAATTTGTACTCACTTCTCGTGCTATTTATACTCTGCTCACTGCCTCATTGTTTAGAAACTTTTCTCATGTTCTTCCAACATCTTATTTATTGCTCAACAAAACCTGTGTGGGGTACCTTAGTCTTTGTTGAGACAACCACCTCACTTAAAGAGGACCTTTTTGGTACTGAATTACTATAGTATCAGTCTTGTATTTGAACTGCACTTCCTCAGAGGAGTAGCATGTTATTTGTGTTTCTGACAACTTCTAAATGGATGAATGTTGCAGTTTTTTTGTTCTTTTAACCCACACAGCTCAAGTATGACCAAATTAATCTAGATGATAGTACCTGGGTAATTGTGGTTGACATCTGTCAGATTGGAGAAGTGTGGCTTTTGGACTCCAACAAGACTACAAACTAACACACTCCGATTGATACACTGTAAGACAAGAAGATAAATTAAGAAAATGAATGGGATAGAAACTTACAGGTCAGTTTGTTAACTGATACACTTGCCTCAAACATACAATGTAACTTTTTGCTGAGATAGAAAGCTTGAAAGTATTTCTGATGTAATTGTATTTTTAAATCAGCAAGCACATTGGTTAAGTTTCAATGAAAAATTATGAAACTGACATGCTGTGTTTTTATATTATTACAGTAATTCAGACATAGATAACCCATACAAAGATGAATTCCAAATTTTAACAAGCATAAAAAAATCCATTGTACAAATCTTTTTATCTCCTAAACTTTTGACTCCTAAAAGACTTAAACAGGACTTAAATGTAGGGTATACATGTGGTGTAAATGTAGTGGTACTTAGAACATTGAATTTTAGCAAGAGTTAGCAAATTCCTCAAAAATTATATGAGGGGGAAGGAATTTAAAATTAGAATCAGGTCAGGTAATCTAGGGCTTAAGATACAGTAATACATGTTCCTCCTATGACTACCATTTTTATTTAAGTGCTACTTCTAAATGAGTGTTGGATACTGACAAATATGCACTGCTTATAGGAATATGTGTCATTGCTGCAACTGTCTCAAACAGCCATGAAATGCATTTTCCAGCTAAACAAGTTTTTTCAGGCAACAGTTCCCTTCAGGAACAGACAGGAGCAGTGACATTGAAATAGTGGCAAACATAGAGCTAGCCTGACACAGACTGACAGTGTCACTGGCATGGCTGTATTTTGTAATCAGAATAGATGATTGATCAACTCAATTTTCTAACTGCTAGAGACTTAAGCTCATGACAGACTAATTTACCACCCCTTTGACTGGCTTATTGAGTAGGTGATTCACTGAACTTTGAACTAACTGACTGACTTTCATATTTGCTTAACACTGCCTGAAGCACTTACACTGTACAGGCTGACTGAGTGATTTACTGGCTGACTGATTTACTCATTAAGTGACTCACTGACTTACTTCATGACTGACTGCCTAACTACCTGACTAAGTAGCTGACTACCTGATTGACTGCTTGACTCATTGCCTAACTCCTTACTGGCTGACATACTGAGTGACTGATTGATGGACTGATGGACTGACTTACTGTTAGTTAGCTGAATGATTGCCTGGCTATCAGGTTTACTTACAAGTGGACCAAGCTATTGACTGCCAGGTTGATTGACTGACCAACCAATAACCTGACTGATAGATAGACAGATTGACGGTTTGAATAACTGACTCCCTCACTGATAACTGACTGACTGATAGACTGATGATTTGACTGACCGACTGATTAACTGATTGGCCGACGGACTGATTGGCTGATTAACTGATTGACTCAATTACTGACTTTCACACCTCCACACTTCCACACTACCAGGTTAAAATAAGTGCAAGTAAGCTTAAATTACACATCACACAATTTCACGTTTCATGGTTACTCTAAGGTGATTGATTTTACGTGTAGGACATTCCATTGTGATGATGTGTTCTGTGCTCTTCTGCCCCAAGTAAAAGCTGACGTTAACCACATTAAATTCTTGACTGACTTTCTGACTGACTGCTAACTGATTGACTGACTGATTGACTGCCTACTGATTGACTAACTGACTTACTGACTGACTGCCCTTTGATTTACTGACTGACTTACTGACTGATTGACTGACTGACTGTTGAACTCACTGCTGATTGACTGACTGACTGACAGACTGACCGATTAACCTACTGACTGACTGACAGACTGACTGTTGGACTGACTGATTAACCTACTGACTGACTGACTGACTGACTGACAGACCGACTGACTAACCTACTAACCGACTGACTGACTGACTTACTGACACATTCCCTTTTCTAGCATGCCTGATTGTGATAACAAAGGTTCTGATTTTGGAAAATATGTCATTAGGGCTTAAGTTTATCTCAAAGTTGGCCTCTGGTGACTTAAAATCTCAATATGATCGCTGGATAAAAATTTTGGTAGCCAGGAAGAAAGGAGCCTTGTTCAAAATTATATGATGTAGCAAACAAATAGCCATGTTGCTGGTATTAAAACAAGAGAATATTAAGAGGTTATAATCTTTTCTTGTTTGGATCCAAATTAAGTTTTATCAAAATCAGAGATTCTCGTGACATGACAAGGCAACCAAGGAGAAAGAGGTAAATTTTTGTAGAATACGCTGGAGTTGTAGCAATATTTTATGAAAATGTGTATCTTACTTTGACTTCCATCCATCAAAAGTATGTTATAAAGATGTTACAACTCCCTACATGACAGTCGAACAAATAATTAAAGAAGTAGCCCATTTCTGAAATACCTTTGACCTCTTTTTGAAAACGAGTCTTGGTGTTGATCCTTTCATATGATTACAAGTTTTCATTCACATGCAAATTAAATTCATTTTCAAACAAATAGTTGATCACCAGGCCTTGACTAGCAGGGAAGGGGGGGAGGGGTTTGGAAGATTTTGGGGATCACTTGGTTTTAAGGGGGAATGGGGAAGGGATCAGTCGTCTCAAGCATTAATTTTTTTAAATGGGGGGGATATAGTGGGGCCTCATTAGAATACTACAGAGTCTCATGAGGGGATCAGATAAATGTTGTTGTGACACATCTATAACCCCCTACCCCCCTGACTCCCCCTTCCTCTCTCAGGTGTTAACTGATGATCATTCCCACAATTAATTTTGTTTTCGCATTAATTGTTCTTGCATTCTTCCTTTCAGATGCTTGAAAGAAAACCATGCTAAGGAGGAGGTCAAGGAACACGAAATGCTTCAAACCTTTGTGAGTATGGTTGAAAAGGAACCTTATGTAATTATTTTTAAACGGAGCTCAAATTTGTAGAACAAATATTTCAAGTATTGCTTTCAGTAAATTGTTTTTGACTGTAAACAGATGTATCGAAATTTTCTTACTTTTTTCTTACTTACTTTTTCCACTTTCAAAGACTGAGAGCATTACAACTTTGAAAGAAACTCAGTGAAGACGAAAATACAATATATGTGGAAAGCATGATCGTGTGGCTAGCTTTTATTTTAGAATTCAGTGAATTTGCATCTTTAAATTGAATCATTTTCGCATAACTACAAACTATTTCCAAGTAGAATTGAATTGCCGTGGTTGTTGTTGTTGTTTTTTTTTTGCCGCATCCTTTTTCCTTTCAGTTATCGCAACTTTTACATTGAAAAAGAAGGTCAAGGAATAAGAGGAGACTCAACTTTTCCGTGAGTCTAATTATTGTGTTAATGTCTACCTTCCCGAACTAGAGTGTAGTTTTGTGAAAAATTTATTGTCCCTCCCGCAAATAATTTCAGTGTCGTCTTAGAATGAATTATTTCAACTAGGACCTTTTATTTTCCATTCACTATTTCTGTAACTTTTCGCCTTTTAGGAACCGCAAATATTTAAAAAATTAACATGAGTGGTTTTGGAGGAAGAGAATACTCCTAGGATCCGGTGAGTACTAGTGATGTGTTATTGTATAAACCTTTGAGCTGAAATTTGTTATTCTGTACCAGAACCTCTTTATCAAATTGAACCATAAGTGTTAGAGTTCTGTATTTACAAACATTTTTCTTACTTTTCCGCGACCAGATTGTAAGATCCCGCAAAGATTATAAGTTTAAGAAGACGGTAAAAGAAGAAAATACTTAATATTTTTGTGAGTGCGATAAGTATGTTATTGTTGAACTGCTTGAAATTGTTTTGTAGTTGCTAACAGATGATTTATTCTATGTTTAGTATTGTTGACAAAGCGATTAATATCATCTGTGTTAACTTCAGGATGTGAGAGAAGGACAAAAGACAACGGAAGGTCCAAGAAAGGTCAATGAAAAGGAGGGAGAAATTTGCTATCATTCCGAATTGTCTCGTGTAGTGCTCTTACTGTAAACTGAAGCTGGTTTTGATTTGAAAATTCTAATTTATTGTGGATGCAATATTACAGAATAAAGGATTAATATGAGAGATGTTTACTTTGCTCCTCTTTATTTTTTCAGATAGACAACAAGATACTTTGGAAAAGAATAAATTGGGAGTTTAAAAACCTCCTCCAACTTCGTCGTTGTGGTGCACTAAAATAACGCTATGTACGAATGGGTATCTTATTACTTTTCATAAGAAATGACCATTTCAACCAAGCGTCTTAGGAGAGTCAACCTTGGAAGGAACGAAGGATTGGGGGTCTATACGCCACCGTCCCCCACCACACCCACCTCTAATAGACAGTTGTTTTGTAATTAAAGACAAGTTCATCCTTGTGGTAACTACGTTTTTTAATACACATTTATGTTGTAAGACGCATGCTTATCACAATATGTCGTACACAATGTTAAACTAGTCTCAAATTACAAAACAACTGTCTATTAGAGGTGGGTGTGGTGGGGGACGGTGGCGGATAGACCCCCAATTCTTCGTTCCTTCCAAGGTTAACATTTCCCCTCAGACAATTGGCTGAGATGTCACCCAAAAGGCTTTTCTTTTAAAATACAGCATGGACGCACACCGTACTTTACGTTAAGTGCACCACTAGGAAAAAGTTGGCGTCTTTTTTAGACTACCAGTTTGCACTTATTTTCAAGGGTGAATTTTTCCGGCATTCTTTCGTGAAGGGGGCAGAGATACCTGCGAAATAAAAAAAAAATTAACGATTAACTTACTTTTTATAGTTTTAGAGAGGGCTTCATATGAGAACTATAACGTTCGGTTCAACTTTCTTTCAATTTATGCTCTCCAGAATATTAAGTATCATTGCCAATTTTTGCTTTCTTTCTAGGGTTGATATTTGTTTTGTTTTGTGCAACCAAACCTCTGTCTTAAAACACATGCGTATTATGCGATGTTGAAACCACAAGGTAGAAAACTTTCAACTTTCACTTTCCATCCTAGGTTGATATTTGTCTTGCGTAGCCATAATTCCATGCCTATCAGATCTTGGCACAAAGTAGGAAACTTTTATAAAGAGACAGGAAAACTGTCTAAAAGACTCTGACTGGAGATGGTCCTTTCTCGCTACCTTTACAAAGGCACGAATACACAACATGTGGCAGGAATGCAAGAACGTAGCTAAGATTTTTCAAAGGGAGGGGGGGGTGTCACACTTTGTCAAACAAATGAAACTCACCAGATTGTCAAGTCGACCTCCATGCCATGTTTACTCGGAAAGATCCTCATCTCCAAAACATACCATGAGTTACTTTGAACAAAGAGAACAGGATTTCAATCGTGCCCCAATGGCAAGAAAATGTGTGACAAGAAAATGTGTGGGGTCATGGGCACCCCAGGGTGCTGCAGTGAAAAACAGAGTGGAAAACTGAGAAAATTCAAAGCGCACTCTCACCTACCCCCACACTGTCCTCCCACATGGAAGTATACCAACCATTTTAGTCTAACGACCTCTGGTTTGAATTAGCGATGAGATGGAGCTATCCAGAAATCTCACTTTAAAGAGTTCAGCAATCAATAATTCATCTCTCCCACATGAAGTATGCAAACCACTCCAGTCTAACAACCTGTGGTTGAATTAGCGACGAGATGGAGGTATCCAGACATCTCACTTTGAATAGTTCAGCAATCAATAACCCATCTCTTGTACACAGTTCAAGATCCGTTCAGCACAGCAAGACAGTTCAGTTTCTGAAACAGTTTTCTTTCCCTTCTCTTTTTTTTTCTTCGGTGGACAAGGTGAGCATCTCAAAGCAAGACTAAGGAAGGGACTTTATAGGTGAGGCCAATTCCATTGCATTTCAGCTGCTAATCACACCATACACAGTTTAAGATGCGGTCCAGTTTCCAAAACAGTTTTCACATTCTCCTCTTTGTTTTTTATGGACTAAGTCTTAGCATCACAGATTACAACTGTGGGAGAGATTTTAAGGGTGAAGCTGACACCATTGCAGGTCTGCTGTTAGTCACACCTTCTCTTGTACACAGTTCAAGACGGTCCAGTTTCCAAACACTTTTCAATTCACACTCTTCTCTTTGTTTTTTCAGTGGACCAAGTCTTGGCATTCCAGATCACAACTGTGGAAGAGATTTTAAGGGTGAAGCCGACACCATCACGGGTCAGCTATCAGTCACCCATCTCTTTTGCACAGTTCAAGATCTGCTCATCACAGCAAGACAGTCCAGTTTCCAAAACAGTTTTCACACTCTTCTCTTTGTTTTTTGGTGGACCAAGTCTTCGCATACTAGATCACAACTGTGGAAGAGACTTTAAGGGTGAAGCTGACGCCATCACGGGTCAGCTATCAGTCACCCATCTCTTTTGCATAGTTCAAGATCTGTTCATCACAGCAAGACAGTCCAGTTTCCAAAACAGTTTTCACGCTCTTCTCTCTCCCTCTCTTTTTTTGTTTTTTTTTTTGTTTTTTTTTTTTTCGGTGATCACAACTGTGGAAGAGACTTTGAGGGTGAAGCCGATGCCACCACAGGTCAGCTATTGGTCACGCATCCCTTGTGCACAGTTCAAGATCTGTTCAGCACAGCAAGACAGTCCACTTTCCAAAACAGTTTCCACGCTCTTCTCTATTCCTTTTGGCGAACCAGGTCTAGCATCCCAGATCACAACTGACGCCATTGCGGTTGGCTATTTGTCACTCATCTCTCGTACACAGCTTGAGATCCATAAAAGAGGTAAGTGTGGTGGGGAACAGTAAAAGGATAAACCCCAATTGATTTGCCTTCCATGGTTGATATTTTTCCATCACCTCTTTCTCAAATGGTCATAAATACCTGTGAAATATAAAGAATAGTTGCTGTAAGAAATTGAACTTCAGAGAGGTTGAGAAGCTGTAAAATCTTGACAATCAATTACCATTATTAATGAGGATTAGACTCCCATTTAAACTATACTGCAACAATTAATTTCACCAGAAAGCAGAATACCCTTGTCTCCCTCTATGTTTTAAAACCTGTCATATTTTCATATGAGAAATTGAAAATGACCATAAGAAAAGAAATTCAATAATACTAAAAAGAATCACAAGAACATGTAACCGTATCCTCACCACCTTGAGCCTCATTGCTATATTGGGAAGAGTGTTGGTTCTAGTTGAAGTTATCTATTATTTAAAGAAATTTATAAAAATTTGCAAATGCAAATCTATGGACCATGAAAGCAGAATTAGACATTTCCCTTCAACTGAAACAACGATACTTAAAACGAAATTAGGGGCTCAGTTGTGTAAACAAATTTATCCTCTACTGCTGATTATCTCATATATCCTCTGCTGGAGGTTGGACAAAAGTGCAAAGGCACCTCGCTATTGCTAGCTGTGAAACTTGTTTGCTGCATATTTAGTGATTTTGCGATTAAATAATAAGCAATAACACTTTTGCCCCTGCTCTCAGATTCCTCTTTGATCCCTGTGTTTTCTTTTTTTTTTTTACCGCGAAGAGAGTTTACGAAACAAAAAACAGCAAGTCTCAATGGCAACACATGCTGTACAAGATAGCTTTTCACTTCAGATAAAGATAATATCAATGTGTTTATAGGGGCTGTATTGTTGCTAATTGGTTAGCTTCTTATAAAGGACATGATTAAGAAGAAATTGTGGATTCTTTCGACATCATCTTCAAAGGAACACAAGAAAAAATAGGGTACATGTACATCTTGTAGTATAGAACCAACAAAGAATCGGTGTTTGAATATATTGCTATCTCATTTAATCTACATAACAATAAAGAAGAGTGAGATCGGAAACTGAGTTACATGGTTGGACCATTTAAATCACCATGGCGACTTATTCTGTATGGGTGACTTGAATTGGATCCAAAGTTGCTAAAATGGTTAGCGACGAAAAAGGTGTTAAATTACCTTGAAAGTTTAACATTATTCTCCCTTACGATAATATCAGTCACAAACAAACACACATGCTATTTGCAAAACACTTGATTCTATGTTTCCAACAGAGAATGCTTGACTGGCTAGACTGAATAGCCTTTTCTAACAACACAGGCTTTCAAGATGTAAATTAAAAATTAATTTTGGAGTTGACAAACAAGCATGAAAAGAGAACTCCCAAATTAAATTTTGGTGAGTAGCATTGTTAACAATTGTCACAGACTCAGTGGACGGGAAACCTTGCAACTGATTGGTTCATAAAGTAAGTTTATGATACAAAAAATTCTTATTAGATACACCCTCTGTCGCTGAATTTTTCTGCTGAGACAGCTCTGCAGTATTTGTAAAAGCTTTAATTTCAGTTTTTTAAACTATACCCAAAACCCTGTTCCAAGTTCTAGTATTTGACTCTAACTGTAATTCCACTTGATTGACCCGTCTGCATCTTAGAGCGTCTCAACAATAAGGCACAATAGAGTTTGAAACTGATAACATAACTGTCCGTAACATTTGCCTATAGCATATTAATGTATGCTAGTTATGTAACAGAACCATTGGCAAACAATCACATTAACTAATGTCTTGTCACTGCCTTTGTTTATGTACTTTCATCAAATATTTGAGAACTACTATCCATCAACGTAAAGGTGAAAATGGTAGATATCTACCAAAATGGTAAAAGACAAGGTAAATATGCATTACTTTCAGCAGCACCGAGGTGGGAACAATAATGTTTTATTGAAACTTATTCCTAGTTTTAGAGAAAATTTAATTTCAAATATCTTGGGAACCAGGACACCTCCACTGTAAAACAATCTCTTTAAAAACTTTATATGTATTCATTGGTAACTTCAGAAAAATGTAGTTCATAAATGATTGGTTTTTTTAACAAGTCACAGTTATTAAAATGTCTTCATTAGTACTTGTAACAAAATGTAGTTCATTTATATATCTTTTTAACAGTCACAGTCAGTAAAATGTATTACCAAGCTCTATCAAACAGCAAGTAACATAAACTGGAAGGTACGAGATGTCTAAAGTGTCGTTTTTGCTCCTGCAGTGGTATCAGAATAGGAAGTTCATTCCATCCATTTTACGATGTAAACAAAAAAGGCTGCCATATTGTGTTTACTTTCTACCAGTTCCCAGTGTTTTATCGTTTATGACGCAACTGCGTCACAAATTAAAGCAACATGGCACAGAGAAAACGAGCTCTGATAAAGAAAACTAAAGAAAATAAATGGACAAAAAATAGCGATATGCCAGATGAAAGACAAACTATAAAGTGCTATTCAAGAATATTTCAATTTTGGACGGAGAAAAAGCGAACTTTGGTCCACCACCGCGATTGTGATCTGATAATCCTTTCATGAAGTTTCTGAAATTTGCAAAGCTAGTATGGAAAATCTCTTTCCCTTTTAAATTTCAAGTAACAATTTTGCTCTTCCTCTCCCCCCTTCGTATTCTTTTTGTGTTCACGCGCAGCGCGCGTGATTTCACAAATAAGCCAATCACGTCAAAAAACTCTAACCTTAAATTGGAAAAGTGACGTAGACATTTTTCGCGTACTTTTGGTTTGCTTTCGCGGAGTTTTAGTTATCTTTGAGCTTTCGTTCTCGTAAATTTGTTATTCTTTTGTTTGGAATTTTTAGGAAGTTTCGGACTTTTTATTTCAGCCAAATTTTTTCGTCTATTTAACAAGTTTAATACATATTTTCCACGGAGTTTGGACTCTAGCCTCTTTTTTCGTAAATGGATTTTTTTTACATTTAAGAAAAAGTTATAATATTTTCCGGAGCTTTTCCAGCGAAAAAAAGAGTCAGTTTAATAATTTTTACCGGTGATATTTATTTCCACTTTGAGGACTTAACCTTAAATTCACTACTGGACCGCACTACGACAAAAGAAGCAAAATCGAAAGACGACAACACCGAGCCGTGTCCGCCGGTACAAACGCCATTCACCTATTTTTTTTTTTATTGGTGGCAAACTGTTTTCCTTCCTCCGATTTTTATCTATTGCCTCTCCTTGAATTCAAGCTTTCATGGAGTCCACGTTGAAATGTACAGAAAGTGTTAAAAGTGCTTAAACTTGGCCAAATCTATCAAATGGATTGGCACACAAGTCTTGAATTCACAATCAGTTTGCAAGTGGTTTTCCTTCCCATGTATATAAGATTCTCGATAAATCTCCTATCAGTAATCCTGTTGGTATGTCGCTACGATTTTATTAAAGCAAAAAATGGTAAATTTTCCTTCTCGGCGAGTAGTTAAGGGAGAGATTTAGTCGAGTTTCACAAGTTCTTTCACCTTCACTAGTACCGCGCAGCCAAACATGAAGGCTTAAAACGGCGCAACCAGTTATTTGAAATGCGTTAAGAAGGAAATGAATGTGAGAAAAACAAAATTTGTCTTTTCGTTTTAGGCGTTCAAATTGCTTTCTTTGTTTCACAAAACCAAAGGCCTTCAATAAAGTAAAATCTGAGAATTCGTCCCATGTGACGCCACTTCTTAGGACAGGAAGATGTTGCAGTTTACGATAGATTTTTGACCAATCAGAGCGCACGTTGTGTCTAATACCAACAGATCTTTCAATAGCATGTTTAAAGCTTTTCTCTTCAACACGGTTTAAAATTTTTCTTCTTCTTAACCGACGTTTGTCGAATTCAAATTTAGCACATTGAAAATAAGTTAGTGGCTACTGGAAACCTTTGGAAAATTCAGTTTTTCAGTTCCGTTTCTGATTTAAACTCAGTTAAACCCGGTTATACATGTTTTTGGTGGTGTGAATGGGGTATAAGTTATGGTATAGAAGCAGATCACAGCTTTTTCCCATTGATTTTCATTCGAGTTATAAATTAACTGCATATACAGTAACCCGCGGTCTACATACTGGCGATAGAGTTGATATAATAGAGTGGAATGGATTGGAAACTTTCAGCCGGCGGGTCGACGGAAAAAATATGCAATTGTATATTTCGAATCTGGCCAATTGCAGCCAAGTCCACACTAATCTGAATAATTCTTCGAACGCAACTTAACTTGTGGCTTCTTTTCACCAGAAAACGGATGAAATGTTTTCCGTGAAATGCAAGCCTCTGTAATTGTCAGCTGTAAGTGCACGAATGCAGGGGCGTTAGTTTTATAACTCATGGCTTCGCCGCCAATCGAATATCAATACTGGACAAAAAATGCTTTTGTTGCACTAATTCCCCTTTATGATTTTCTTGTGCAATATGATTATGTTCGCACCTTTATATTTACATAGCTTCAAATGTGGCACTAGTAACAGTCTGGAAGCGTATCGCGGTGGCATCTCGAAACGATTATTATTCACGTGATCAACATATGACACAGTACGATAACTATGGTACCGACAAACAGTGGAGATGCGACCTCACCTCGGTGACCAATCACGGTTTTTTTTTTATTTTTTTTATTTATTTTTTTTTACACTAATTACAATGCTTATTTACATTACTCTACTTACAGTCACATACCGGCGATGGCGACGCCCAGTTAATTCTCTAATAAAAATAAACTACAATAAACTAATAAACAAGGAAGAATATGAGATCTAAGTTTATGCATTGGTCTTCCATTCTTTTCCTTATAAAAAAGGGCAAACACAAAATTATATGAGAAATTCCCATCTAATTTGAAAATCGCGAAGCTTTCTGTTTCTTATAGCAGTTGTTTTTTCAACTTGTTTTTTAACTTCAACCTTGTGCAAAAACAATCTAAATATTGGAGAGGTGTTATTTTTTCTACATTCCCAAATAGTCAATTTCCCTAAAATTATCAAACAATTTAACAGATCATTCCTCTGAAGTAAGCCAACCATAATATCTTTTAAAGACAAAATTAAATATTCGCCACTAAGATCAAACCACCAGACTGTAAATACGTTCCAAAAAGCTTGCACAAAGGAGCAGTTAAAGAAGAGGTGGTACAGATCTTCCGTATAGGTTCCACAAAAAGAACACTTGTCCGAATCACTTAACCCTATTTTGAACAATTTATCGTTTGTAAACAAAATGAAATTCAATACTCTGTATTGAAACGACCAAACATACGTTTCGCTCGCAACAAGATAAGGAATAGAGAAAACTTCCTGCGCATTTGAAAGCTCAAAATCCGCTGTCAACTTTTTAAAGCCATTCGGGATTCTCGCTTTACTTGTTATCATCGTAGAATAAAACTGTTTACACTTTGCAGTATATGCATTAAAAGATTTAGACTTATAATCAAAATTCATAGGATCGAGATTACCCGCTGTGGGGATGGGGCAGGAGCTT